>NW_026610444.1:0-267684 GCF_029499605.1 Hyla sarda | reverse complement strand
GGTATAGGCAGTTACCCCCCGCCTCTTCCCCATAGGTATAGGCAGTTACCAACCCCGCCTCTTCCCCATAGGGTATAGGCAGTTACCCCCGCCTCTTCCCCATAGGTATAGGCAGTTACCTCCCCCCCCTCTTCCCATAGGTATAGGCAGTTACCCCCCCCTCTTCCATAGGTATAGGCAGTTACCCTCCCTCCCCTCTTCCCCATATGGTATAGGCAGTTACCCCCCCCCCTCTTCCCCATAGGTATAGGCAGTTACCCTCCCCCCTCTTCCCCATAGGTATAGGCAGTTACCCCCCCCTCTTCCCCATAGGTATAGGCAGTTACCCCCCCCCTCTTCCCCATAGTTATAGTGCAGTTACCCCCCCCTCTTTCCCCATAGGTATAGGCTGTTACCCCCCCCTCTTCCCCATAGGTATAGGCAGTTACCCCCCTCTTCCCCATAGGTATAGGCAGTTACCCCCCCCCCTCTTCCCCATAGGTAATAGGCAGTTACCCCCCCCCCCCTCTTCCCCATAGGTATAGGCAGTTACCCCCCCCCCCTCTTCCCCATAGGTATAGGCAGTTACCCCCCCCCCTTTCTCCCCATAGGTATAGGCAGTTACCCCCCCCTCTTCCCCATAGGTATAGGCAGTTACCCCCCCCCCTCTTCCCCATAGGTATAGGCAGTTACCCCCCCCCCTTCTTCCCATAGGTTATAGGCAGTTACCCCCCCCCCCCCCCTCTTCCCATAGGTATAGGCAGTTACCCCCCCCCCCCTCTCTTCCCCATAGGTATAGGCAGTTACCCCCCCCCCCTCTCTTCCCATAGGTATAGGCAGTTACCCCCCCCCTCTCTTCCCATAGGTATAGGCAGTTACCCCCCCCCCCCTCTTCCCCATAGGTATAGGCAGTTACCCCCCCCCCTCTCCCATAGGTATAGGCAGTTACCCCCCCCCCCCCCTCTTCCCCATAAGTATAGGCAGTTACCCCCCCCCCCTCTTCCCCATATATATAGGCAGTTACCACCCCCCCCTCCTTCCCCATAGGTATAGGCAGTTACCCCCCCCCCCTCTTCCCCATAGGTATAGGCAGTTACCCCCCCCCCCTCTTCCCCATAGGTATAGGCCAGTTACCCCCCCCCCTTCTTCCCCATAGGTATAGGCAGTTACCCCCCCCCCTCTTCCCATAGGTATAGGCAGTTACCCCCCCCCCCCCTCTTTCCCATAGGTATAGGCAGTTACCCCCCCCCCCTCTTTCCCCCTAGGTATAGGCAGTTACCCCCCCCCTCTTTCCCATAGGTATAGGCAGTTACCCCCCCCCCCTCTTTCCCATAGGTATAGGCAGTTACCCCCCCCCCTCTTTCCATAGGTATAGGCAGTTACCCCCCCCCCCTCTTCCCATAGGTATAAGGCAGTTACCCCCCCCCCCCTCTTTCCCATAGTATAGGCAGTTACCCCCCCCCCCCTCTTTCCCATAGGTATAGGCAGTTACCCCCCCCCTCTTTCCCATAGGTATAGGCAGTTACCCCCCCCCCCTCTCTTCCCCATAGGTGTAGGCAGTTACCCCCCCCCCCTCTCTTCCCCATAGGTATAGGCAGTTACCCCCCCCCCCCCTCTCTTCCCATAGGTGTAGGCAGTTACCCCCCCCCCTCTCTTCCCCATAGTATAGGCAGTTACCCCCCCCCCCTCTCTCCTCATTGGTATAGGCAGTTACCCCCCCCCCTCTTCCCTATAGGTATAGGCAGTTACCCCCCCCCCTCTCTTCCCCATAGGTATAGGCAGTTACACCCCCCCCCCCCCCTTTTCCCTATAGGTATAGGCAGTTACACCCCCCTCTTCCCCATAGGTATAGGGCAGTTACACCCCCCCCCCCTTTTCCCTATAGGTATAGGCAGTTACAACCCCCCCTCTTCCCTATAGGTATAGGCTAGTTACCCCCCCTCTCTCTTACACATAGGTATAGAAAGTTCCCCCCCCCCCTTGGAATTGGGGCGGGGGGAATTGCCACCAGGGGAATTGGGGTGGAATTCAGAGACAGAGACACACACACAAACACTGACACACACACACTGGCCGACAGACACACAAACACTGACTGACAGACACACAAACACAGACACACACATAGTAACAGACACACTTACCTACTACCGCAGCACCTCTCCAGTCTCCTCTCAGTCTCGGCGAGTGAACGTGACGTCCTGCGCGGGTCTGCGGAGTGACGTCACTTCCGCAAACGTCCCTCGCCGCAGATCCGGCGCACAGCATTGCACAGGTAAAGTTTTAGACTGGGACTGGGAGACAGGGACAGCCTCAGAGTCAGTCACACAGGGTGCTGTGCTGAGCGGCATGGTGCAGGCGTGCGGTCCGCACTCCCGCTCAGCGGTGCCGGCACTGAACAGAACAGGAGGTTTTTTGTTTTTTTTCAGGTTAGTGTGACGACAGTTAAATGAAAAATACCGGCAAATTGCATGGGCCGGTATTTTTCATCCAAACTTACCGGCACAGCAAGGAATCTGAATGAAAATACCGGCTGTGCCAGTAAAATACCGGCAGGGTGGCAACCCGAGAGGGGGGAAAGTTGTAGTTCGGGAGACAGTGGGAGGTAGTTCAGTGTTTCCCAACCAGGGGGGCCTCCAGCTGTTGCAAAACTACAACTCCCAGCATTCCTTTGGCTTTATGAGCATACTGGGAGTTGTAGTTTTGCAACAGCTGGAGGCCCCCAGGTTGGGAAACACTGATCTATCTATCTATCAATCTCCTATCTATCTTTCTCATATCTATCTATCTTTCTCATATCTATCTATCTATCTATCTATCTAACTCAGATAAACTCAGATAGATGAGAGATAGATAAATGAGAGATAGATAGATAGATATGAGAGATAGATAGGTAGATAGATGATATATAGATACATACATATATATATATATATATATATATATATACACATGAGATAGATAAATAGATGATATATAGATAGAGATGATATATAGAAAGATACATAAATAGATGGATAGATAGATGATAGACAGATCGATAGATAGATAGATATGATATAGATAGAATAGATAGATAGATAGGAGATAGATGGATATGATAAAGATAAATTTATATGATATAGATAGATAGATCAGTTTCCCAACCAGGGGGCCTCCAGCTGTTGCAAAACTACAACTCCCAGCATTCCTTTGGCTTTATGAGCATACTGGGAGTTGTAGTTTTGCAAAAGCTGGAGGCCCCCCTAGTTGGGAAACACTGATCTATCTATCAATCATCTATCTATCTCTCATCTATCTATTATCTATCTCATATCTATCTATCTCCTATCTATCTACCTCATATCTATCTCATATCTATATATCTATCTATATCATATCTATCTATCCATCTATCTATATCCATCTTTCTATTTGTGTATCTATCTATCTCATATCTATCTCAGATAGATGAGAGATAGATGAAAGATACATATGAGAGATAGATGATATATAGATAGATAAATACATAAATAGATGGATATATAGATAGATATGAGATAGATAGATATGAGAGATAGATGATAGATAGATGATAGATATATAGATACATAAATAGATGGATATATAGATAGATATGAGATAGATAGAAAGATAAATAGATGATAGATAGATGATAGATAGATATGAGATAGATGGATATGATATAGATAAATTTATATGATATAGATAGGAGAATGATAGATAGATAGATCAGTTTCCCAACCAGGGGGCCTCCAGCTGTTGCAAAACTACAACTCCCAGCATTCCTTTGGCTTTATGAGCATACTGGGAGTTGTAGTTTTGCAAAAGCTGGAGGCCCCCCTAGTTGGGAAACACTGATCTATCTATCAATCATCTATCTATCTCTCATCTATCTATTATCTATCTATCTATCTACAGTGACCCCTCGACCTACGATGGCCCCGACATACGATAATTTCAACATGTGATGGCCTTTCAGAAGCCATCGCATGTTGAAGGCAGCATCAACATACGATGCTTTTTTATGTCGGGGCCATCGCATAAACGGCTATCCGGCAGTGCACACTGCTTCAGCTGCCACCGGATAGCCGTTTACGGTGCCCCGCGAGCTCCGGTGATGTCTCTTACCTGTCCTGCTCCGGCGCGTCCTCTTCGGGATCCCCTACATCGCCGGCGCTCTCCAGCGACGTCATCACATCGCTGCACACGCCGTCCCGTCATCCAATAGGAGCAGCGTGCGTAGCAACGTGATGGCGGCAACGGAGAGCGCGGATGCCGGGGAAGCAGAGGCCTTGCCGGAGCGTCGGGGGCACCTCGGGGACGTGGTGACAGCGATGGACGGCGACATCCCGGACAGCGGGGACACGTGAGTACAACTTCCTCTAACAGTGGTCTTCAACCTGCGGACCTCCAGATGTTGCAAAACTACAACACCCAGCATGCCCGGAAAGCCAACGGCTGTCCGGGCATTCTGGGTGTTGTAGTTTTGCAACATCTGGAGGTCCGCAGGTTGTAGACCACTGTCCTATACTTTACATTGCACGGATCCCTCAACATACAATGGTTTCAACAAACGATGGTCCGTTTGGAACAGATTACCATCGTATGTTGAGGGACCACTGTATCTATCTATCTACCTCATATCTATCTATCTCATATCTATCTATCTATCTCATATCTATCTATCTCATATCTATCTATCTATATCATATCTATCTATCTATCTCATATCTATCTATCTATATCATATCTATCTATCTATATCATATCTATCTATCCATCTATCTATCTTTCTATTTATCTATCTATCTCATATCTATCTCAGATAGATGAGAGATAGATGAAAGATAGATAGATATGAGAGATAGATAGATAGATATATAGATAGATAGATACATAAATAGATGGATATATAAATATGAGATAGATAGAGATAGATAAATAGATGATAGATAGATATGAGATAGATAGAAAGATAGATAAATAGATGATAGATAGATAGATAGATATGATATAGATAGATAGATGGATATGATATAGATAGATAGGAGATAGATGCATATGATATAGATAGATTGATATGATATAGATAGATAGGATATAGAAAGATAGATATCTAGATGATAGATAGATAGATATGATATAGATAGATAGGAGATAGATGCATATGATATAGATAGATAGATATGATATAGATAGATAGATATGATATAGATAGATATGATATTGATAGATAGGAGATAGATGCATATGATATAGATAGATTGATATGATATAGATAGATAGGATATAGAAAGATAGATATCTAGATGATAGATAGATAGATAGATATGATATAGATAGATAGGAGATAGATGCATATGATATAGATAGATAGATATGATATAGATAGATAGATAGATATGATATAGATAGATAGGAGATAGATGCATATGATATAGATAGATAGATATGATATAGATAGATAGATAGATAGATATGATATAGATAGATAGGAGATAGATTGATATGATATAGATAGATAGGATATAGAAAGATAGATAGATAGATAAAGAACAATATGATGCAGTACACCACAAGTTTGCAGAAAATGGTGGTTTATTCCATCATGAGCATAGTCTATGTACATGATGGAATAAAACACCATTTTCTGCAAACTTGTGGCGTACTGCATCATATTGTTCTTTGTCTGGATTGAGGAACCAGTGGACCCAGGTTCCAAGTATGCGGGCACCCCGACTTCTCTCTAATTTCTGGATTTTGGTTGTGCCGTTTTTATTTGTTTTAGATAGATAGATAGAAAGAGATAGTATTTATTTATCTATCATCTATTTATCTATCTTTCTATCTATATATCCATCTATTTATGTATCTATCTATCTATATTTCATCTATCTATCTATCTCTCATATCTATCTTTCATCTATCTATCTCTCATCTATCTGAGATAGATATGAGATAGATAGATAGATAAATAGAAAGATAGATAGATACATAGATAGATGGATATAGATGGATGGATAGATATCTAGGAAGGATGCCGCAGCACACAAAAATAGTTCAAGTGTAAAAAAACAGTGGTTTATTCCATGAAAATACAAGCAAGCGACGTTTCAGCTGCCAGTGCAGCCTTTTTCAAGCTTGAAAAAGGCTGCACTGGCAGCTGAAACGTTGCTTGCTTGTATTTTCATGGAATAAACCACTGTTTTTTTACACTTGAACTATTTTTGTGTGCTGCGGCATCCTTCCTAGATGTCTGACTTGCTTTGACCAAAGCTCTTTTCGCCGCTTGCACCAGCACTATGGTACAATAGGACGTGCTGCTCCAATCTGGTTTTTGTTGGATGGATAGATAGATAGATGATTGATAGATAGATAGATAGATAGATCAGTGTTTCCCAACCAGGGGGCGTCCAGCTGTTGCAAAACTACAACTTCCAGTATGCTCATAAAGCCAAAAACATGCTGGGAGTTGTCGTTTTGGAATAGCTAGAGGCCCCTGGTTGGGATACACTGATCTATCTATCTATCATCTATCTATCTATCTATCTCATATCTATTATCTATCTATCACATATCTATTATCTATCTATCTATATATCATCTATCTATCTACAAAACTAAAGATCCAGCAGCACTCCCAGATAAGGTGCAAAAACAAAGTGTTTTATTCCCCCATGTATGTGTGACGTTTCGATAGCATCCCGCCATCTTTATCATACGTACAGTTGTACATTCTGTAGTCTCTGTGACATCACTGTGCTTCATAATAAACTGTGACATCACTGTGCTTCATAATAAAGTGTGACATCACTGTGCTTCATAATAAACTGTGACATCACTGTGCTTCATAATAAACTGTGACATCACTGTGCTTCATAATATACTGTGACATCACTGTGCTTCATAATAAACTGTGACATCACTGTGCTTCATAATAAACTGTGACATCACTGTGCTTCATAATAAACTGTGACACCACTGTGCTTCATAATAAACTGAGACACCACTGTGCTTCATAATAAACTGACATCACTGTGCTTCATAATAAACTGTGACATCACTGTGCTTCATAATAAACTGACATCACTGTGCTTCATAATAAACTGTGACATCACTGTGCTTCATAATAAACTGACATCACTGTGCTTCATAATAAACTGTGACATCACTGTGCTTCATAATAAACTGTGACATCACTGTGCTTCATAATAAACTGTGACATCACTGTGCTTCATAATAAACTGACATCTCTGTGCTTCATAATAAACTGTGACATCACTGTGCTTCATAATAAACTGACATCACTGTGCTTCATAATAAACTGTGACATCACTGTGCTTCATAATAAACTGTGACATCACTGTGCTTCATAATAAACTGACATCACTGTGCTTCATAATAAACTGTGACATCACTGTGCTTCATAATAAACTGTGACATCACTGTGCTTCATAATAAACTGTGACATCACTGTGCTTCATTATAAACTGACATCACTGTGCTTCATAATAAACTGTGACATCACTGTGCTTCATAATAAACTGTGACATCACTGTGCTTCATCCTGTAATTTGATGTCACAGTGTATAACAACCCTGTAGTGACATCACAGTTTATTATTCTTGAATGCTGACTTCACTGTGTATATTTTCACGGTACAATGACATCACTGTATAGTTACCCTCTACTGTGACAACACTGCGTTTATTAACCCTGTAGTGGCAAAACTGTTTATTGTCCCTGTACAGAGACATTACTGTTCATATTAACTCTGAACTGTGATGTCACTGTGCATATTTACCCTGTATTGTCACTCGCAGTGCAAGGTAAATATGTACAGTGACATTAGGGTATACAGGGTTAATATATACAGTGATGTCACAGTGCAGTGTAAGTATCAACAGTGATGTTGCCGTATAGAGATAACACACAGTGATGTTATAGTTCAGAGATAATATACACAGTGATGTCACAGTACAGGGATAATACACACAGTGATGTCACGGTACAGAAATAATACACACAGTGATGTCACAGTAGAGGAATAATACACACAGTGATGTCACAATACAGGGATAATACACACAGTGATGTCACACTACAGGCATAATACACAGTGATGTCACAGTACAGAGATAACATACACAGTGATGTCACAGTACTGGGATAATACACAGTGATGTCACAGTACAGAGATAATACACACAGTGATGTCACAGTACAGGGAGAGATAATATACACAGTGATGTCATAGTACAGAGATAATACACAGTGACGTCACAGTACAGGGATAATACACAGTGACGTCACAGTACAGGGATAATACACAGTGATGTCACAGTACAGAGATAATATACACAGTGATGTCACAGTACAGGAATAATACACAGTGATGTCACAGTACATGGATAATACACAGTGATGTCACAGTACAGGGATAATATACACAGTGATGTCACAGTACACACAGTGATGTCACAGTACAGGGATAATACACAGTGATGTCACAGTACAGGGATAATACGCAGTGATCTCACAGTACAGGGATAATACACAGTGATGTCACAGTACAGGGATAATATACACAGTGATGCCACAGTACAGGGACAATACACAGTGATGTCACAGTACAGGGACAATACACAGTGATGTCACAGTACAGGGATAATACACAGTGATGTCACAGTACAGGGATAATACACAGTGATGTCACAGTACAGAGATAATACACACAGTGATGTCACAGTACAGGAATAATACACAGTGATGTCACAGTACAGGAATAATACACAGTGATGTCACAGTACAGGGATAATATACAGAGTGATGTCACAGTACAGGGATAATATACAGAGTGATGTCACAGTACAGGAATAAAACACAGTGATGTCACAGTGCAGGGATAATACACACAGTGATGTCACAGTACAGGGATAATACATAGTGATGTCACAGTACAGGGATAATACACAGTGATGTCACAGTACAGAGATAATACACACAGTGATGTCACAGTACAGGAATAATACACAGTGATGTCACAGTACATGGATAATACACAGTGATGTCACAGTACAGGGATAATATACACAGTGATGTCACAGTACACACAGTGATGTCACAGTACAGGGATAATACACAGTGATGTCACAGTACAGGGATAATACACAGTGATCTCACAGTACAGGGATAATACACAGTGATGTCACAGTACAGGGATAATATACACAGTGATGTCACAGTACAGGGACAATACACAGTGATGTCACAGTACAGGGACAATACACAGTGATGTCACAGTACAGGGATAATACACAGTGATGTCACAGTACAGGGATAATACACAGTGATGTCACAGTACAGAGATAATACACACAGTGATGTCACAGTACAGGAATAATACACAGTGATGTCACAGTACAGGAATAATACACAGTGATGTCACAGTACAGGAATAATACACAGTGATGTCACAGTACAGGGATAATATACAGAGTGATGTCACAGTACAGGAATAATACACAGTGATGTCACAGTGCAGGGATAATACACACAGTGATGTCACAGTACAGGGATAATACATAGTGATGTCACAGTACAGGGATAATACACAGTGATGTCACAGTACAGAGATAATACACACAGTGATGTCACAGTACAGGAATAATACACAGTGATGTCACAGTACATGCATAATACACAGTGATGTCACAGTACAGGGATAATATACACAGTGATGTCACAGTACACACAGTGATGTCACAGTACAGGGATAATACACAGTGATGTCACAGTACAGGGATAATACACAGTGATCTCACAGTACAGGGATAATACACAGTGATGTCACAGTACAGGGATAATATACACAGTGATGTCACAGTACAGGGACAATACACAGTGATGTCACAGTACAGGGACAATACACAGTGATGTCACAGTACAGGGATAATACACAGTGATGTCACAGTACAGGAATAATACACAGTGATGTCACAGTGCAGGGATAATACACACAGTGATGTCACAGTACAGGGATAATACATAGTGATGTCACAGTACAGGGATAATACACAGTGATGTCACAGTACAGAGATAATACACACAGTGATGTCACAGTACAGGAATAATACACAGTGATGTCACAGTACAGGGATAATACACACAGTGATGTCACAGAACAGGGATAATACATAGTGATGTCACAGTACAGGGATAATACACAGTGATGTCACAGTACAGAGATAATACACACAGTGATGTCACAGTACAGGAATAATACACAGTGATGTCACAGTACAGGAATAATACACACTGATGTCACAGTACAGGAATAATACACAGTGATGTCACAGTACAGGGATTATATACACAGTGATGTCACAGTACAGGGATAATATACAGAGTGATGTCACAGTACAGGTATAATACACACAGTGATGTCACAGTACAGGGACAATACACAGTAATGTCACAGTACAGAGATAATACACAGTGATGTCACAGTACAGGGATAATACACAGTGATGTCACAGTACAGGGATAATACACACAGTGATGTCACAGTACAGGGACAATACACAATGATGTCACAGTACAGACATAATACACAGTGATGTCACAGTACAGAGATAATACACACAGTGATGTCACAGTTCAGAGATAATACACACAGTGATGTCACAGTACAGGGATAATACACACAGTGATGTCACAGTACAGAGATAATACACACAGTGATGTCACAGTACAGGGATAATATACAGTGATGTCACAGTATAACCATCTCACAGCCGGACCACCATGTAATGTCAGCAGAAAATAAAGCAGGGCCTCATGTTCAAGTTTCGCCTAAGGCCTCACAAAGTCTAGAGCCGCCCTTGGTAGGCCCTACCATGGGACCCGGTGGGACCATAAGTCCCAGGTGGCACTTTTCAGGAGCGGCATTTTGCTGCCCCTTTTTTTTTTGTGCCTAGTAGCTTCATGGTAGGGTTGGCGCCGCTGCTGCTCACTGTTCTAAAGCAGCTGCGGGGTATAATAGCGCAACGGGCACTTTAGACAGTGAGTCTGTCACGGCCGACCGGGGTCTGAAGAGGGACGTCGCACAAGTGACGTACTTCTGCAGACCCGCTCAGGAGGACATCAGTGACGTCACTCGTCAGGTCGCCGCCGGGGAGGAGAAGCGCTGTGCAGGGCACGTAAGTGTGTCTCTGTGTGTGTCTGTGTCTGTCTGTGTGTTTGGGGGGGGCTATTGCTACCTAATGTGAGGAATCTATGCTACCTTATGTGGGGAAACTATGTTACCTAATGTGGGGAATCTGTGCTACCTAATGTGGGGAAACTATGCTACCTAATGTGGGGAAACTATGCTACCTAATGTGGAGAAACTATGCTACCTAATGTGGGGAAACTATGTTACCTAATGTGGGGAATCTGTGCTACCTAATGTGGGGAAACTATGCTACCTAATGTGGAGAAACGATGTTACCTAATGTGGGGAATCTGTGCTACCTAATGTGGGGAAACTATGCTACCTAATGTGGGGAAACTATGTTACCTAATGTGGGGAATCTGTGCTACCTAATGTGGGCAAACTATGCTACCTAATGTGGGGAAACTGTGTTACCTAATGTGGGGAATCTGTGCTACCTAATGTGAGGAAACTATGCTACCTAATGTGGGGAAACTATGCTACCTAATGTGGGCAAACTATGCTACCTAATGTGGGGAAACTGTTACCTAATGTTGGGAATCTATGCTACCTAATGTGGGGAAACTATGCTACGTAATGTGAGGAAACTATGCTACCTAATGTGGGGAATCTATGCTACCTAATGTTGGGAATCTATGCTACCTAATGTGGGGAATATATGCTATCTAATGTGGGAAAGCTATGCTACCTAATGTGGGGAAACTATGCTACCTAATGTGGGGGTCTTGAATGAGCTGCAGCATATGGGAGGCCTTAATAAATAATTATAAACTTATACAGGGTGGGTCCTCCCGAGCAAGTGACATATGGGGGTCCACCTGAGTAAGTGACACATGGAGGGGGGGTCCTGAACAATTGATGTTTTGGGGGGGCCCAGGCACATTCTTTGCACAAGGGTCCTCTGCTGTCTGTGTCCGCCCCTGCTTACCGAAATATATAAATTTAATGACACAAGAAAATCAGATGGAACAAAACGTACATGAGACGTACACATTATCTGAACATAATGGGTTCTCTTTTATGAAGCGATATTGTTCAGTAGAGAAGAGCGAATCGAAACTGACGAACCAGAATTTGTTACAAATTTAAGAAAATAGTCGATTCGCAACAGATGCGAATATCGCCGCAATTCTATCACGCAAATCACATCATTAAATTCCATTTACTGTGGTGCAGGCTCCAGGGCATCTAAAATGGCGGATCCACATGTCAATACATGGAGGAAGGAATGCTGGGTAGGCGGGAAGGCAAGGCAGGAAGGGAAGTAGGCGGGATGAACCTGAATTACATGCAGGTTGCAGCCCATCAGCAGCCCAGGGGCGTAGGAACCGGGGAGGACGGGGGACCGATAATGGTTTTATCTCCCCCCGCCCGCCGTTACTTTTAATAAGCACTGTCACTCCGGTAAGAAAATTTGAAATATACCTCATTCGGCAGGCCCTGCTGATGCCTGCAGCCTGCCCGTATTAATTAATTACTTGCCCTTTAAGAAAGTGAGGAATTCTGGGGGATGAGGCGACGTGCCTGAGCGCAGCTACGTACTGCAGCGTAGCCATGCCTGGACTGACCATAGGGCACACCGGGCTTTTTCCTGGTGGGCCGGACAGTCTGTGGGCTGGGCCGTCCCCCTGCCTGCTCGTAATACTAAGCCGCAGTTTGCAGTCACAGCTATAAGAGCTGTGCCCAGGGCCACGATCAGGGGGATACAGAGACTGACAGGTCTGAGAGCCTGTGAAGTGGCCGCTGCTGCAGAGTTTTTTACTTACAATTTTCCCCTTCAGGCCCTTTTCAATCAGCGCAGGGGCCGCACTGACTCTCTGGGAAGGAAAGAACAGCTGAGAGGACCGCTCCTCCCCCCTCCCCCACATCACCCCCTGTGTGCAGTCCGATTGGTGGAGCAGGAGCATGCTGTATTTCCTGCTCCACAACAGACCCTAAAGCTGCCCACTTAAAGGAAGCCTTCCCCTGCCCACAGCTGGTGCCATGTATAGTAAGTAACTTTCTATATATCTCTCTACCTTCCATCTCACTCTCTTTCCCAACAGGAGTGCCTCCAGCTGTTGCAATAATACAACTCCCAGCATGTCTCTGACTGTGTGTGCATGCTGGGACTTGTAGTTTTGCAACAGCTGGAGGCACCCAGGTTGGGAAACACTCATCTATCTGTTAATCTATCAATCTATCTATCACTTAGTGTTTTCTAACAGGAGTTCATCCAGCTGTTTCATAACTACGACTCCCAGCATGGCTTTGGCTGTGTGGGCATGCTGAAAGTTGTAGTTTTGCAACAGCTGGAGGCACACTGGTTGGGAAACACTGATCTATCTATCTCATATCTATCTATCTCATATTTATCTATCTCATATCTATCTAATATCTATCTATTTCATATCATATCTATCTAGTTTTGCAACAGCTGGAGGCACACTGGTTGGGAAATACTGATCTATCTATCTATCTATATCTATCTATCTCATATCTATCTATATCTATCTCATATCTATCTATCTATCTAATATCTATCTATCTAATATGTATCTATCTATCTCATATCTATCTATATCTATCTCATATCTATCTATCTAATATCTATCTATCAATCTATCTAATATCTATCTATCTATTTATCTCTCATATCTATCTGTCTTTCTATTTATCTTATATTCAGGGACTTTCCTGAGAGGGGGACCGCCATTTTTTTTTCCATTTACCCATAGCATACTTAAAGGGGTTCTCCACCATAAGGTGATTTTAGTACGTACCTGGCAGGCAGTAATGGACATACTTAGGAAGGATCTGCGCTTGTTTTGGGCTAAATGGCTAAGTCATGAGATTACCATAATACTGTGGCTAGCTTTTTGTGAACTTGTACTTCCTGTTTGACTCTTCTTTTTTTTACTACAAATCCCACAATTCTATTTTCCTCCTTCCCACACATCAGCCAGCCCACCCATTGAAACATAAATGTGCTGCAGACCTGTGGTTTTCAATCAGGGTACCTCCAGCTGTTGCATTAGTTACTGATTGATCCCTCCACCCATTGAAGCAGACAGGCTCCCTGTCATCAGCTGACTAGTGAATCAGGTCTCGGCCGCATTGCAAGCTGGGAAAAATCTGAGACAACAGTAATTTTGTATACTGGTAAAAATAAATATTGGGGAGAAAATCACAAAATGATTGTGAGAAAACCGTCACACACAGGTACAGACACTATGATATGAATTACACTAACTTTACAGCTCCTGTAGCATAGTCAAATAAAAAAAATTCCAGAAATACCCCTTTAACCTTAAGGACCAGGCCATTTTACACCTTAGGACCAAAGCGTTTTTTGCACATCTGACCACTGTCACTTTAAACATTAATAACTCTGGAATGCTTTTAGTTATCATTCTGATTCTGAGAATGTTTTTTTGTGACATATTCTACTTTAACATAGTGGTAAAATGTTGTGGTAACTTGCATCCTTTCTTGGTGAAAAATCCCCAAATTTGATGAAAAAAATGATCACATATACAATATGTCTACTTTATGTTTGCATCATAAAATTGATGAGTTTTTACTTTTGGAAGAAACCAGAGGGCTTCAAAGTTCAGCAGCAATTTTCAAATTTTTCACAAAATTTTCAAACACACTATTTTTCAGGGACCAGTTCAGGTTTGAAGTGGATTTGAAGGGTCTTCATATTAGAAATACCCCATAAATGACCCCATTATAAAAACTACACCCCCAAAGTATTCAAAATGACATTCAGTAAGTGTTTTAACCCTTTAGGTGTTTCACAGGAATAGCAGCAAAGTGAAGGAGAAAATTCAAAATCATCATTTTTTACACTCGCATTTTCTTGTAGACCCAATTTTTGAATTTTTGCAAGGGGTAAAAGGAGAAAATTTTTACTTGTATTTGTAACCCAATTTCTCTCGAGTACCGTATATACTCGAGTATAAGCCGACCCGAGTATAAGCCGAGACCCCTAATTTCAACCCAAAATCCCAGGAAAATTTATTGACTCGAGTATAAGCCTAGGGTGGGAAATACCTCATCCCCCCCTGTCATCATCCAGACCCGTCATTAACATCCTCATCATCCCCTTGTCATCATCCCACACATCCCCTTATCATCCCACACATCCCCCCTTCATCATCCCCTTGTCATCATCCCACACATCCCCTTATCATCCCACACATCCCCCCTTCATCATCCCCTTGTCATCATCCCACACATCCCCTTATCATCCCACACATCCCCCCTTCATCATCCCCTTGTAATCATCCCACACCCCCCCCTTCATCATCCCCACCCCCCTTCATCATCCCCACAACCCCCCCCCCTTCATCATCCTCTTCTCATCATTCGCCCTCAGTGGTCTTCAACCTGCGGACCTCCAGAGGTTTCAAAACTACAACTCCCAGCAAGCCCGGGCAGCCATCGGCTGTCCGGGCTTGCTGGGAGTTGTAGTTTTGAAACCTCCGGAGGTCCGCAGGTTGAAGACCACTGCGGCCTTCAACATCATCCAGCCCCCTCTCACCCCCTTTAGTTCTGAGTACTCACCTCCGCTCGGCGCTGGTCCGGTCCTGCAGGGCTGTCCGGAGAGGAGGTGGTCCGGTGAGGAGGTGGTCCGGGCTGCTATCTTCACCGGGGGCGCCTCTTCTCCGCGCTTCCGGCCCGGAATAGAGGCGTTGCCTTGACAATGACGCATAAGTACGTTGGCAATGAACGCACCTCTGCGTCGTTGTCACGGCAACGTGACTATTCTGAGGCCGGGCCCGAAGCGCTTAGAAGAGGCCTCCCCGGTGAAGATAGCAGCCCGGAACCACTATGCCACCGGACCACCTCCTCTCCGGACAGCCCTGCAGGACCGGACCAGCGCCGAGCGGAGGTGAGTACTCAGAACTAAAGGGGGTGAGAGGGGGCTGGATGATGTTGAAGGCCGCAGTGGTCTTCAACCTGCGGACCTCCGGAGGTTTCAAAACTACAACTCCCAGCAAGCCCGGACAGCCGATGGCTGCCCGGGCTTGCTGGGAGATGTAGTTTTGAAACCTCTGGAAGTCCGCAGGTTGAAGACCACTGCGGGTGGGGGAGTTCACTCGAGTATAAGCCGAGGGGGGTGTTTTCAGCACGAAAAATCGTGCTGAAAAACTCGGCTTATACTCGAGTATATACGGTAAGCACATATCTCATATCACTATTTTTACTATTATGGTATGCGCATTTTTCTTTTCATAATTTTCTTTTTCCTTTTTGGATTTTGGAATGCTGTTAGGGATAGGCATCATTGTATGTCATTGTATGTCCTAGTCTAAGAATGGGCTAGCGCTGCTGTGGAGTAAGCGCCCTTGGAAAGCAGCTAGGTGGGTGGGTTGTTGGGCATGGGGGCTATTAACCCACAGGCGTAACAAAACCCCCCTTTGACGGGGTACTCCCTTGACCTCTTCATTGAGGTGGGTTGAGTCCCTCGTCCCTAGTGGTGCAAGGTTGCCCTGAATAAAAATACTTAGTAAAAACAAGATTCCAATCATCTTCGGGGACTATATTTAATATGAGAAGTTTATTTTATTAGTTTTTTTCCTTTTTCATTGATTGTTTTGTTTTTTTCTTTCTTTTTTCCCCTTTTCTTACAAGTTGGTTCTGCTACATCCATGCATCATCTGTGTACAGTGGGGACCACCCCTTAATTGTGGGATCGGGCGCCGATACTTACCTTACGGATGGCTCCTACATGTCTGTCTCACCCAGTAATTTATAGTTTATGTTATGAGGTGAGGTGCCCGGACAGGTTGGTGGCCAGCTGCCCCTGCACACGGAGCTTATACAGCGTCCGGCGTTGCCAGGGCGGCGGGATCACGTGAGCTGTTCGGTCACATGACCGCATATGAGCGGAGGGTCAGGTGATCTCACCATGTGTGCGGTGACGTGGCTCTCTGTTGTATTCACGTAGTAGGTGACGTAGCGCTTCGGCGCAGGCGCACTAAAATTTCACCCACGCTACGGTCGCCATGGAAGGGATAGGACTGCAGTCTCCTCATGTCTGAAATGTATGTATTGTTCAGGACATTAAAAATAGATGACGTAACATCTACACATGTACCTGATAATGATGATTACTTATAATTAACTTTTGTAATAGTTTCAAGCATTTTTTTATGTATTTTAAAGACGAATAGCACTTTACACATATGCACATTGGATTTCTGCACAGGCACTTTATGAATATGGGGCACTTTATGTAACATTATGATGGATTTTGTATTTTGAAGTGAGATTGATATGTTAATTATTTGATTGCACTTTATTGTAACACTTGGGTATATAACCCTCCTACTGTGTGTATACCACTATGCTTGAAAATGGCTTCAGGAGAAGCTGAAACGTTGTATTGATGTTCACATGAGATAATAAATCACCTTGGACTTTATTGGAGTCCTGCGCCTTGTTGGTTTATGTATATATATATATATATATATATATATATATATATATATTTCGTTTTTAAAAATTATTTGTTTATTGTTTTCCATTGTGTAGCCTATTATACCCAACTATGATTGACATCTGGCCCCTCCCATTTGTGGCCCCGCCTCCACATAGCCACACCCATGGCTAAAATGGGCTGCTTATTGTAAAATGCCCGGGCCTAATTTTGGTAGCTCCAGCTTAATCTATGGCTGCCGCCCGCCTGGAATTATATTTCTCACAGGAATCATCAGTCAGCTTTCCTACTAGGAAAGCTGAGTGATGATTCAAGTGAGAAATATATCATTGCAGCCATATTTTTTTTTTACCCAGCTTTCCTAGACTGTCTTCGGAACAGCAAAGTTTGCCTAAACATTTGGTAGTACATATTTAGGCAAAGTTTGCTGTTTTGAAGTCTAGGAAAGCTGGGTGAAAAAATGATGGCTGCAATTATATCTCTCACGTGATAGGAATCATCACTCATCTTTCCTAGTTGTAAAGTTGAATGATGATTCCTGTGAGAAATAACAGGAATCATCATTCAGCTTTCCTACTAGGAAAGCTGGGTGATGATTCCTGTGAGAAATATAATTGCAGCCATATTTTTTTTCACCCAGCTTTCCTAGACTTCAAAACATCAAAGTTTGCCTAGATATGTGTTACCACATATGTAGGCAAACTTTGCTGTTTTGAAGTCTAGGAAGTAGAAAAGCTGGGTGAAAAAAATATGGCTGCAATTTTATTTGTCACTCAGCTTTCATATGGCTGCAATTATATTTGTGCAATTATATTTTTGGTGTTACCACATATGTAGGCAAACTTTGTTCTTTTGAAGTGTATGAAAGCTGGGTGGAAAAAATGGCTACAATAATATTTCTCACTCAGCTTTCCTATGGCTGCAATTATATTTGTGCAATTAAATTTTAGGTGTTACCACATATATAGGAAAACGTTGCTGTTTTGAAGTCTAGGAAAGCTGGGTGGAAAAAATATGGCTGCAGGCTGCAATTATATTTCTCACGGAAATCATCACTCAGCTTTTCTACTAGAAAAGCTGACTGATGAATCCTGTGAGAAACAACAGGAAACATCATTCAGCTTTCCTACTAGGAAAGCTGAGTGATGATCCCAGTGAGAAATAAAATTACAGACATATTTTATAAATGTGAAGAGAGGGAAGTAGTAATAGATGGGAAAGGGCAGTTTTTTATTTTGACTGTTAAAATAGACGGACTTGAACGAGTGATTGCATTTGTCTATAATCCACCCCCATTAAGATAAATAAGATAATAAGGGAAATAAGAAATAATTATAGCTTAAATATTGTTGTATTGTTCTAATGATTGTTTTAAAATTAAATAAATACATTTTATTACTATCAAATTATCAAAGATGATCAAAATGTAGTCACATCAGGTTCTGTTCATAGCAGATACGTAACCATGGCAACTCCAAGAAACAAAGAAAGAGTCTTGGTGACATCACGTGATGTCATAGAATTCTGGAGGCATTACATTGCTCTGACAGTGTCCAGACCTTCAGTCTGTAGATTGTTACAGAGCGGTTTGCATTTCCCTTGCGGTTTTTGCCTTTTGTGCCTTTTTTCTTCATCTGCTATGGAGATTAAAGGATTGGGGTTCATCCCCCTCTTCCTGGCCCTCTGGTGTATGGTCTGGATCTCCACCAGCTACACCATCACAATGATCCAAGGCCATGCTGATTCCCCACTGGTATACATCAGTGAGACGGGGATTTTCTTTCCTGAACAGATCCCATTCTGTTTAGGATTTATAGGGATGGCCATAGCCTCTTTGGGTATGACATGGCTGAATTATAGGTTCATCTTGTTCCATCGTGAAGACTTTGGACCCCGTCAGCCATTGATCCAGAAGACCCTACTAGTCATCGCTTGGTCATCCTGTGTCCTGACTGTCATCATGTCAGTATTTTCAACCAAAGACTACCCGATGATTCATCTCATCGCCGCCATGACTACATTCATATGTGCTGGAACATACAACATGTGTCAATCCATCCTCCTGTACAAAGTGCCCGGAACATCAAGAGTCATCTGCCATGTTAGAGCCATCTGCTCTGCCATGGCCCTTGCCTGTGTGTTTCTTATTATCGGAAGTGGGTACATTGTATACACCCACCTGTGTGCTGGAGAATGTAAAGAGATGAGTGAAGCCTTTGTCAAGATCATCGAGTGGTCAATGCTGGTCCTCACCCTGCTGACATATGTGACTTACTATTTCAACCTGCAACACCTATTGTTGACCATGTCCAGGAACACCTGCAGCATCTCCCTAAGGGTTAAGATTGATGCCTTTGAAGTATAGAGGACCATGCAGAACATCATAAGAACCTGTCATCTGTATGTTGGAGTTGGAATTTCACGCCACAGCCCAGAACTTACTACTGGAACAACTAGAACTGCGTCAACTCTAGAGATAAAGACCTAGAGCCAAGAGATCCAACGGCACCAACCTCTCTCCATAACAACAAGAAGGAGGAAGAAAACAGATTGTTATGCTCTTATAATAAATGTCTTATTTAAAAAAAAATGCAAATCTCCTGTTTGTCTTTGTAGTCCTAAACTCTTTAAATGTATAGGAATATATGTATCTTAATTTTCATTCTGGCTGCACAATATATTGCAATAGAATCACGATTTTTGCATTTTACGATATAGCAATTTCATCCTTGGCCAAATTTTGCGATTACTTTAGCGATGTTAGGAGGATAAACAGTGGGCCACAGGCTGGAGTTGCGCTGCATGGGAGCCAAATTAATTCTATATGAAAAACAAAACCCTTCCAGTATTTATCAGCTTTTGTATACTACAGAGAAAGTTGTGTAGTTCTTTTCTGTTTGACCACATTGCTCTCTGCTGCCACATCTGTCCATGTTAGGAACTGTCTGGAGCATGATAGGTTTGCTATGAGGATTTGCTCCTGCTCTTGACAGTTCCTGACACAGAAAGAGGTGGCAGCAGAGAGCACTGTGCTCAGACTGGAAACAACTACACAACTTCCTCTGTAGTATACGAGAGCTGATAAATACTGGAATGATTAAGGTTTTTAACCACTTAGGGACCTACGCCTTCGCTCCCTGGTATCGGACTGGGGTGACTGTGATATCGATCAGTAGGCACCCCGCGCAAATGCCCAGGGAGGTCATCAGACCCCCCCCCCCCCCCCCCATCGCTGCAAATCGCCGGTGAATTCACACTTTGACCGGTAACCTGGAAAATAAGGGGGATCGGGGTTGTCCAAGACTCCCACGATCCCCCTGAAGGGATAGGAGTGAGGTGGCAAGGGTGCCACCCTACTATCCCTGCTATTGCTCGTCTGGAAATTAAGACCAATAGCAGATCGGGAGAGGGGGGGTTAACTTTCGGTTTCCCCATTCTGCCCACCCACAATAGATTGGGCAGAACGGGGAAACCGAGGAGGACCGGCGCTGAAGTCCACTTACCCATCGGCGGCAGCAGCAGGCAGCAATCGGTAGCAGAAGAGGACGGCGATGCGGCTCCCTGGATCCTACGGAAGCCGGTGAGTTGCCTTGCAACATCTGGAGGGCTACAGTCTGAGGCCACTACACAGTTGTCTCTAAACTTTAGCCCTCCAGAAGTTGCAAAACTACAACTCCCAGTATGCCCAGACAGCTGTTTGCTGTGTGGGCATGCTGGGATTTATAGTTTTGCAACAGCTGGAGGGCTACAGTTTGGAGATCACTGTGCAGTGGTCTCTAAACTGTGGCCCTCTAGATCTTGCAAGACTACAACTCCCAGCATGCTCTTCGGCTATCAGTACATGCTGGGAGTTGTAGTTTTGCAACAGCTTGAGGCACACTGGTTGGTAAAATACTGAGTAAGGTAACAGAACCTAACTGAAGGTTTTCCAACCAGTGTGCCTCCAGCTGTTGCAAAAGTACAACTCCCGGCATGCATGGTCTGTCAGTGCATGCTGGGAGTTGTACTTTTGAAACAGCTGGAGGTTTTTGCCCCCCCCTCATGTGAATGTATAGGGTACATTCACACGGGCGAGTTTACAGTGAGTTTCCTACTTCAAGTTTGAGCTGCGGCAAACTCTTAGCGGGAAACTCACCGTAAACCCCCACCAATGTGAATGTACCTTAAAAACACTAAACTAACACATAATAAAGGGTAAAACACCACATATACACGCCCCTACACTGTCCCCCCCAATAAAAATGAAAAACTTATTTTACAGCAGTGTTTCCAAAACTGGGCCTCCAGCTGTTGCAAAACAACAACTTCCAGTATTTCCAGACAGCTACTTACCAGGCATGCTAGGAGTTTAGCAACAGCTGGAGGCACGCTGTTTGGGAATCACTGGCGTAGAATACCCCTATGTTCACCCCTATGCAATCCCTAATTTAGTCCTCAAATGCGCATGGCGCTCTCTCACTTCGGAGCCCTATTGTATTTCAAGGAAACAGTTTAGGGCCACATATGGGGTATTTCCATACTCGGGAGAAATTGCACTACAAATTATGGGGGTCTTTTTCTCCTTTTAACCCTTATGAAAAGGAAAAGTTGGGGTCTACACCAACCTGTTAGTGTAAAAAAAAAAATAAATGACACTAACATGCTGGTGTTGCCCCATACTTTCTATTTTCACATGCGGTAAGAGGAAAAAAAGACCCCCAAAATTTGTAATGCAATTTCTTCTGAGTATGGAAATACCCCATATGTGGGCCTAAACTGCTCTGCGGATGCACAACAAGGCTCAGGAGTGAGAGCGCACTATGAACATTTGAGTCCTAAATTGGCGATTTGCACAAGGGTGGCTGATTTTACAGCGGTTCTAACAAACACAAAAAATATAAATATCCAAATGTGACCCCATTTTGGAAACTACATTCCTCACGGAATGTAACTATGGGTAGAGTGAGCCTTAACACCCCTCAGGTGTTTGACAAATTTTCATTAAAGTTTGATGGGAAAGGTGTTATTGTAAATTTTTCATTTTGACAAGGGAAAATAGGAAAAACGCCCCCCACCAAAGTTTTTTTTACCCCATTTCTTCTTAGTAAGAACATACCCCATATGTGGATGTAAAGTGCTCTGCGAACTAATTACAATGCACAGAAGAGAGGGAGCGCCATTGGGCTTTTGAAAAGAAAATTGTTCCAGAATTGAAGGCCACGTGTGTTTAAAAAGCCCCCATAGTGCCAGAATAATGGACCCCCCCCACATGTGACCCCATTTTGTAAACTACACCCCTCATGTAATGTATTAAGGGGTGCAGTGAGCATTTTACGCCCCACCGGAGAAAAATGAAATGTAATTTTTCATTTGCACCGCCCACTGTTCCAAAGATCTGTCAAACGCCAGTGGGGTGTAAATACTCACTGCACCCATCATTAAATTCTGTGAGGGGTTTAGTTTCCAAAATGGGGTCACATGTCCACTGTTCTGGCACCACGGGGGGCTTTGTAAACGCACATGGCCCCTTACTTCCATTCCAAACAAATTCTCTTTCCAAAAGCTCAATGGCACTCCTTCTCTTCTGAGCATTGTAGTGCACAGCAGAGCACTTGACGTCCACACACGAGGTATTTCCATACTCAGAAAAAATGGGGTTACAAATTTTGGGGGTAATTCACTCTTATTACCCCTTGTAAAAAATGTAAAATTTGGGGGGAAAAACAGCATTTTAGTGAAAACATTTTTTTTCCATTTACACATCCAACTTTAACAAAAAGTCGTCAAACACCTGTGTGGTGTTAAGGGTCCCTGTACACCTTTTTACGTTCATTGAGGGGTGTAGTTTCCAAAATAGTATTTTTTTTTCTTTGCTGTTCTAGCACCATAGGGGCTTCCTAAATGTGACATGCCCCCCAAAAATTATTTCAGCAAAATTTGCTTTCCAAAAGCCAAATGTGACTCCTTCTCGCCCGCAGAGCATTTTACGTCCTAACATGGGGTTTTTCCACACTCAGAAGAGATGGGGTAACAAATTTTGGGGAGCATTTTCTCCCATTACCCTTTGTAAAAAGGGTAAATTTGGGATAAAAAATGTCACTTTATTTTTCTTTTACACATCTGACTTTAATGAAAAGTCGTCAAAGACCTATGGGGTGTTAAGGCTCACTGGACGTGCCATGAGGGGTGTAGTTTCCAAAAATAGTATGCAATGTGGGGGGTTTTCTGCTGTTCTGGCACCATAGGGGCTTCCTAAATGTGACATGCCCCCCAAAAGCCATTTCAGAAAAACTCACTCTCCAAAATCCCATTGTCGCTTCTTCCCTTCTGAGCCCTCTACTGCGCCCACCGAACACTTGACATACACATATGAGGTATTTCCTTACTCGAGAGAAATTAAGTTACAAATTTTGAGAGGATTTTTCTCCTTTTACCCCTTGTAAAAACTTCAAAAACTGGGTCTACAGGAACATGCGAGTGTAAAAAATAAAGTAGAATATGTCATGAATAAACAATCTCAGAATCAGAATGAAAGGTAAAGGCATCCCAGAGTTATTAATGCTTAAAGTGACAGTGGTCAGATGTGCAAAAAACACTCTGGTCCTTAAGGCCAAAATGGGCCTGGTCCTTAAAGTAATTTACAAATGTGTATACATTTCTTTCACCAGTTTATTTTAATTTTTTCCTCCTAGGTACCCCTTAACCCCTTAAGGACTCAGGGTTTTTCCGTTTTTGCACTTTTGTTTTTTCCTCCTTACCTTTTAAAAATCATAACCCTTTCAATTTTCCACCTAAAAATCCATATTATGGCTTATTTTTTGCGTCGCCAATTCTACTTTGCAGTGACATTAGTCATTTTACCCAAAAATGCACGGCGAAACGGAAAAAAAAATCATTGTGCGACAAAATCGGAAAAAAAACGCCATTTTGTAACTTTTGGGGGCTTTCGTTTCTACGCAGTGCATATTTCGGTAAAAATTACACCTTATCATTATTCTGTAGGTCCATACGGTTAAAATGATACCCTACTTATATAGGTTTGATTTTGTCGCACTTCTGGAAAAAATCATAACTACATGCAGGAAAATTTATACGTTTAAAAATGTCATCTTCTGACCCCTATAACTTTTTTATTTTTCCATGCATGGGGTGGTATGAGGACTCATTTTTTGCGCCGTGATCTGAAGTTTTTATCGGTATGATTTTTGTTTTGATCGGACTTTTTGATCACTTTTTATTCATTTTTTAATGATATAAAAAGTGACCAAAATACGCTTTTTTGGACTTTGGAATTTTTTTGCGCGTACGCCATTGACCGTACGGCTTAATTAATGATATATTTTTATAGTTCGGACATTTACGCACGCGGCGATACCACATATGTTTATTTTTTATTTTTTTTACACTGTTTTATTTTTTTTATGGGAAAAGGGGGGTGATTCAAACTTTTATTAGGGAAGGGGTTAAATGACCTTTATTAACACTTTTTTTTTACATTTTTTTTGCAGTGTTATAGGTCCCATAGGGACCTATAACACTGCACACACTGATCTCTAATGCTGATCACTGGCGTGTATTAACACGCCTGTGATCAGCATTATCGCCGCTTGACTGCTCCTGCCTGGATCTCAGGCACGGAGCAGTCATTCGTCGATCGGACACCGGGGAGGCAGGTAAGAGCGCTCCCGGTGTCCGATCAGCTGTTCGGGACGCCGCGATTTCACCGCGGCGGTCCCGAACAGCCCGACTGAGCAGCCGGGTCACTTTCACTTTCACTTTAGAAGCGGCGGTCAGCTTTGACCGCCGCTTCTAAAGGGTTAATACCGCACATCGCCGCGATCGGCGATGTGTGGTATTAGCCGCGGGTCCCGGCCGTTGATTAGCGCCGGGACCCACGCGATATGATGCGGGATCGCGGCGCGATCCCGCTTCATATCGCGGGAGCCGGCGCAGGACGTAAATATACGTCCTGCGTCGTTAAGGGGTTAAAAGGAAAACTTAGGTGCAGGGACACTCAATCCTATCAAAAGATAGGGGATACATATCTGATTGTAGGGGGTCCGACTGCTGAGAACCCTTGCGATCTTCTGCACAGGACCCCGGCAGTCCCCAGTAATGTGGCATGTTGACCCCCGCATGAAGTGGTGGCTGACATGCCTCCTCCATGCATCTTTATAGGAGAGTTAGAGATACAGCATTCGGGTATCTCCGGCTCTCCCATAGAGATACATAGAGGGGGGGTGTCAGTGGCCGCTTTTTGTGGGGTTTGAAACCCTCTCTTCCTGAAGAGAACCTGGGTGCCATGTAGGAGATTGCGGTGGGTCCAAGTGGTTTAACCCCCGCGATCAGACACTTCTTTCATATCATTTGGAAAGGGGATAAGTTTTCCTGCACTGAAGTACTCCTTTAAGTGTAACAAATATGCAAAAAAAAAAAAAAAGAGAGAAATCAGTAAAGAGCCAAATACTTTTTCATAGCACTGTATATGTCATCCAGTATTCAAAACATGTAGTAAAAACTGACCTAATAAAATCGTAATGTTCGAGATCTTACCTCTTCAATTTGGTTTCTTTGTGTAAGCAGTGCACAGGTTAAAAAATCATGACATATATTCTGATGTCTCAGACTTATTATACGTTGCCTTTTCCTACCAAAATATATAAATTTAATGACACAAGAAAATCAGATGGAACAAAACGTACATGAGTCGTACACATTGTCTGAACATAATGGGTTCTCTTTTAGAGAAGAGCGAATCGAAACTGATGAACCCGAATTTGTTACGAGTTTTAGAAAATAGTCGATTCGCAACAGATGCGAATATTGCTGCAATTCTATCACCCAAATCACATCATTAAACTCCATTTACTGCGGTGCAGGCTCCAGGGCATCTAAAATGGCGGATCCACATGTCAGTACATGGAGGAAGGAATGCTGGGTAGGCGGGAAGGCAAGGCAGGAAGGGAAGTAGGCGGGATGACCCTGAATTACTTGCAGGATGCAGCTTATCAGCAGCCCAGGGGCGTAGGAACCAGGGAGGATGAATCCCCCCCACCAATTCAGGCTGGGGGACCGATAATGGTTTTATCTCTCCCCGCCCGCCGCTACTTTCAATAAGCACTGTCACTCCGGTAAGAACATTTGAAATATACCTCATTCGGCAGGCCAGCTGATGCCTGCGGCCTTCCTGTATTAGTTAATTGCCCTTTAAAACAGCAAGGAATTCTGGGGGATGAGGCGACGTGCCTGTGCGCAGCTATGTACTGCAGCGTAGCCAGGCCCAGACTGGCCATTGCACACACCGGGCATTTTCCCGGTGGGCCGGACCGTCTGTGGGCTGGGCCGTCCCCCTGCCTGCTCTTAATACTAAGCAGCCGCAGTTTGCAGTCACAGCTATAAGAGCTCTGACTGTGTGGGCATGCTGGGACTTGTAGTTTTGCAACAGCTGGAGGCACCCAGGTTGGGAAACACTGATCTATCTGTTAATCTATCAATCTACCTATCACTTAGTGTTGTCTAACAGGAGTTCCTCCAGCTGTTTCATAACTACAACTCCCAGCATGCCTTTGGCTGTGTGGGCATGCTGAAAGTTGTTGTTGTGCAACAGCTGGAGGCACACTGGTTGGGAAACACTGACGTCTCTATCTATCTCATCTATCTATCTATCTATCTCATATCTATCTTATATCTCTCTTTCAATCTATCTAATATCTATCTATTTATCTCTCATATCTATCTGTCTTTCTATTTATCTTATATTCAGGGACTTTCCTGAGAGGGGGACGGACATTTTTTTTTTTCATTTACCCGTAGCATACTTAAAGGGGTTATCCACCATAAGGTGATTTTAGTACGTACCTGACAGACAGTAATGGACATACTTAGGAAGGATCTGCGCTTGTCTTGGGGCTAAATGGGGCTAATGTTAAGTCATGAGATTACCATAATACTGGGGCAAGCTTTTTGTGAACTTGTTTTTCCTGTATGACTTTTCTTTTTTTGACTACAAATCCCACAATTCCATTTTCCTCCCTCCCACAAATCAGCCACCCCACCCATTGAAACATAAATGAGCTGCAGACCTGTGGTTTTCAATTAGCGTGCCTCCAGCTGTTGCATTAGTGGCTGATTGATCCCTCCACCCATTGAAGAAGACAGGCTCCCTGTCATCAGCTGACTAGTGAGTCAGGTCTCGGCCGCATTGCTAGCTGGGAAAAATCCGAGACAACAGTCATTTTGTATGCTGGTAAAAATAAATAGTGAGGTGAAATTCACAGAAGAATTGTGAGAAAACCGTCACACACAGTTACAGACACTATATTATGAACTACACTAACTTTACAGCTCCTGTAGCATAGCCAAATAAAAAATATTACCGGAATATCCCTTTAAAGGTAAAACTGTCAGTAAAGTCAGCCACACTAACCAGTGGTACTGGCTGGGAGTGCAGGTGATGCTGATAAAAATGATGCTAACCTTCACGTTTTGTGATTATGTTAATGAGGACCAAGTGGCACGGGTGGGGAGAGAAGCTTGCCTTCGGGCACTGTGACATCGGCCGGGCTAATGAATATTCATCCCCTCCCTCCGCTTCTCCCTCTCCGCTTCCCAAAAACATCTTCTGCACATGTGCAGTTTCCTGGGTACACCCGGAAGTGGCCTCAGCGCAACTTCAGTACAGCCCAGGAAGCGGCACATGTGCAGAAGACGTGTTTGGAAAGTGGAGAGGGAAAGGGAGGGAGGGAATAAATATTCATTAACCCAGCCAATGTCACAGTGCCTGAAGGCAAGTGTGGTGTCCCGGTACAGAATTGCATCCAGTACCTTGTGTAGAGGTCCCCAAAGTCAGAGTAACTACGTTCAGGTAGGGTTCCTCAGGTGGGACAGCCCCTAGTCGCCTCTCCTAAAGTTTATCTCTAATAATGATAAATGTATATATTTAATAATTATATATATGTTTTATAGTAATGTATAGTATTTACCTTGTTCGGCGTCGCAGGACCTTCGGTCATGTGACCATGCTAGTAACCTCTATTGTATGTTGCAGGACCTTAGGAGGTCCTTGGGTCACGTGTTACCCACAAATCTCTGTAATGATGATTGACATCAGTATGGACCATTTAGCAGTAGTCCAGCCCCTGCCCATATAAGGGAGCTGCGTCCAACTGCGAGCAACTTTCAAAGACACGCTAGGCCTCAAACACCTGCCGCCTCAGCGGAACCAAAACCATGAGTTCAAACCTAAATCCCCGCTATTGCTAGCGTGACTACTGGACCGCAATTAACCCCTAAATCCAGTGGAGCAAGGCATAGTATCAAAAGACTCAATGCTAAAGTCCCGACCTTTGTCAATAATCAAACAAAAGCTGTTGTTATACCCAGAGACTGTTGTAATATTGAAGCTTGCACAAAACCTTCAGTAAACATTAATGTTGTTTCAGAAAACTCTCTGGTTGTGGACAATCTATTCTTCTTATCTACCTCCCTATCGCTCTTGGGAAGGGTGGCAGTAGGAAAAGCTTTATTGAGGAGCCCACACCCTGCCGTCACGAATAGCAAGGATTAACAAGCACCCTTTGGTTACCTCACAACTACACTCCCCATACCCTACATCCCCCAGGCCATCACATAGCTTTTTGGCGTCTTATGAACAGGACACGGGTGTGTGCCTCCAGCTGTTGCCACCAAGTAAAGTGTACTCCCCCTAAATAAAAGACTGTCCCAATGTGTTACGGAGCACCATATAATTGTACGGAAAATTGCGTATGGTGCCGTGTGCAGAGAGCACACGCGAAAAGAGGGGGCCTGCAATCTTCCTCCACTGCCTTATGACGATGATGACTGGCAAGATACCCCTCCAGGGGACACCGCAGGGACACCTGGAACTCCATCACCGGTGAGATTGTCCCCTCACCACCGCACTGGGAGTTCGTGGGCTGAGATCCCGACGGAGGAATCCTCTGTTAGCACCCCATCAAAGGCAGCTTTCTCTTCCTCCACCAGCCCTCCACCAGCTTCCTCCACCAGCCCGCCTGCAGTATGCACGACCGTGCTTACCTAAATTGCCCCAACGGGTCTTTGGGGATGAACCTGACTTTATCCAATATATGCATGATGTGCTTCAACGCCTGCCTGAGAAACCCCTACCATCGGTTCCTAAGGCGCAACAAGAAAAGGCCCGCCAGGAGGCGAAAATAGCCGACCTGATGGAAAAAATTAAAGTCCCGTCACAAAGAACTTCACGCCCCCAAGCATGTACATCTGCCTCTTGAGGAGAGGATCCGCTACCAAGAGAACACCAAAGAGATGGAGGCACTCTTCATTCGCAAGTGTGATCATCCCCGAGAAGGGGAGAAGCCCTTGGAACGTCGTAGAGCAACAGTGGCCGAGTTCGACAAGGTCAGAGGTTATGGTACCCTCATTGATTGCCACACCGGCTATACCATCCTCGTAAACCGGCAAGCTGTACAGAGGTCATATCTTCATAAGAAGTTCCATTCCCTGGAGGTGGGTGAGATAGTGGAGTACACCCCCATCCAGGGCCTGCGAGGAGAGTGGGCGGCCGCAGTCACTAGGCCAGCCGCTCCAACCCAGTTGTCCTTCAAGTACTTTCCCTCTGATGATTGGGAAGCGGATCCCTTCCAGCTGAGGCCGAAATGGCCTGCTCCTGATGCCTCCACCAACATACCCAAGGAGGAGGAGTCTTTACAGCAGCACCCACTTCCTTCTGCCTTCAACAAAGTACCCTGGCCTACTCCCATCCAGGAGGTTTGGCCTCAACCGCGGGTACCAACCAAAGTACCTGGGCCTACTCCCGACAAGGAGCTTTGGCCTCCCCCCCAGGTATCAACAAATGTGCTGTGACCCACGCCTGATGAGGAGGTGGGGCCGAATCAACCAGCACCAACTGTTAACCTCAATCCTTCAGTGTCACACTCTACCTTTACTAATGTGGTGTGGGAGAGCCACATTAACTCTTTGCCTGCTCGTGATCCTGAGAGGGGTAGAGGCACTAGGCGAGGAGCAGGACGATATTGCCAGAGTTGCATCTGAACTGTGACATTTATACAGCTTTAAAGTTTTGTTGTCTTTACAGACTCTTTTCCTGCAACAGTTCAAGAAATGTGCCTAGCAAGACTGTGCTAAGACTGTTGAAGTTGTAATGTAACCGTCAAGCTTTTGTGCCTGGTCCTTAGACCAAGAGACTCCTAGAGGTAGGAGATTCGTAAGTGTGTGCCCGGCTAGAGCTGGTAGCCGTGAAGTTTAGACTCTTAGTGCAGGTGGACTGCTGTTTATGTGTTTCCCCGAAAATAAACCCTACCCCGAAAGTAAGCCCTAGCAGTATTTTCAGGGGGGGGCTGCAATATAAGCCCTACCCCAAAAATAAGACCTAGGCCAGGGGTAATCAACTGGCGGACCGCGGTCCAGATCCGGACCGTGGCCGCCAGTAATGCCCGCAAACCCGACCCCACCACCCCCCGTCCCCGGCCACCCACCGCCCTCCTTTGGCTGGTCCCATATCTAACTATCTATCTTACAACTTCATACCGTACGGAAGCTGTAGCGGGACCTCCTTCTGTTGCTTAGCAGCCGGGGCAGGGACGCTGTCACTTTAAAACGTCGGCGCGTGTGCACGGCCGACGTCACAGACATGTCGCGCGTGTGCACGGCCGACGTCACGGACATGTCCCTGCCCCCGGCTGCTAAGCAACAGAAGGAGGTCCCGCTGCCGCTTAGAGCTGCAGTTTCCGTACGGTATGAAGTTGTGAGGTACGGTAGTTTATTATGGCAGAGGGGTGGGGGGCACTGTAGGAGTGTGGAGGATGACAGAGGAAGGGGAGGATGGGGGGCTGTAGCAGTGTGGAGGATGGGGGGCTGTATTAGTGTGGAGGATGGGGGGGCTGTAGCAGTGTGGAGGATGGGGGAGCGGTAGCAGTGCACTAAAATGCAGTTTTTTTCACAAATTTAACATTTTTTACAAGGGGAAATAAGAGTAAATTACCCCCAAAATTTGTAACCCCATTGCTTCTGAGTATGGAAATACCCTGTGTGTGGACGTCAAGTGCTCTGCTGGTGCACTACAATGCTCAGAAGAGGAGGAGCGCCATTGAGCTTTTGGAAAGAGAATTTGTTTGGAATGGAAGTAAAGGGCCATGTGCGTTTACAAAGCCCCCCCCGTGGTGCCAGAACAGTGGACCCCCCCCCCACATGTGACCCCATTTTGGAAACTAAACCCCTCACAGAATTTAATGATGGGTGCAGTGAGTATTTACACCCCATTGGCATTTGACAGATCTCTGGAACAGTGGGCAGTGCAAATGAAAAATTACATTTCATTTTTCTCCAGTGGGGCGTAAATGCTCACTGCACCCCTTAATACATTACATGAGGGGTGTAGTTTACAAAATGGGGTCACATGTGGGGGGGGGGGTCCATTATTCTGGCACTATGGGGGCTTTTTAAACACACGTGGCCTTCAATTCCGGAACAATTTTCTTTTCAAAAGCCCAATGGCGCTCCCTCTCTTCTGTGCATTGTAGTTAGTCCGCAGAGCACTTTACATCCACATATGGGGTATGTTCTTACTAAGAAGAAATGGGATAAAAAAAACTTTGGTGGGGGGCGTTTTTCCTATTTTCCCTTGTCAAAATGAAAAATTTAGGGTAACACTTTTCCCATCAAACTTTAATGAAAATTCGTCAAACACCTGAGGGGTGTTAAGGCTCACTATACCCATAGTTACATTCCGTGAGAGGTGTAGTTTCCAAAATGGGGTCACATATGGGTATTTATATTTTTTGTGTTTATGTTAAAACCGCTGTAAAATCAGCCACCCCTGTGCAAATTGCCAATTTAGGACTCAAATGTACAACATAGTGCGCTCTCACTCCTGAGCCTTGTTGTGCGTCCGCAGAGCATTTTAGGCCCACATATGGGGTATTTCCATACTCAGAAGAAATTGCGTTACAAATTTTGGGGGTCTTTTTTTCCTTTTACCGCATGTGAAAATAAAAAGTATGGGGCAACACCAGCATGTAAATGTCATTTTTTTAATTTTTTTACACTAACAGGCTGGTGTAGACCCCAACTTTTCCTTTTCATAAGGGTTAAAAGGAGAAAATGACCCCCATAATTTGTAGTGCAATTTCTCCCGAGTATGGAAATACCCCATATGTGGCCCTAAACTGTTTCCTTGAAATACAATAGGGCTCCGAAGTGAGAGAGCGCCATGCGCATTTGTGGACTAAATTAGGGATTGCATAGGGGTGAACATAGGGGTATTCTACGCCAGTGATTCCCAAACAGCGTGCCTCCAGCTGTTGCTAAACTCCTAGCATGCCTGGTCAGTAGCTGTCTGGAAATGCAGGGAGTTGTTGTTTTGCAATAGCTGGAGGCCCAGTTTTGGAAACACTGCCGTACAATACGTTTTTCATTTTCATTGGGGGGGACAGTGTAAGGGCGTGTATATGTAGTGTTTTACCCTTTATTGTGTGTTAGTTTAGTGTTTTTAGGGTACATTCACAATGGTGGGGGTTTACGGTGAGTTTCCCGCTAGGAGTTTGCCGCAGCTCAAACTTGAAGTAGGAAGCTCATTATAAACTCTCCCGTGTAAATGTACCCTGTACATTCACATAGGGGAGGGGGGAGGGGGCAAAAACCTCCAGCTGTTTCAAAACTACAACTCCCAGCATGTACTGACAGACCATGCATGCTGGGAGTTGTACTTTTGCAACAGCTGGAGGCAGTTGTGTCAGTATTTTTAACATTAATATGCTTTATGTAAGTCTATGAAAAAGTGGTTGTTTTGCACAAAATATGTTAAAAAAAGGAAAAATTTTAGCATCCGCGACATGTCACTTATTTACACGGCTGTAAAAAACAATGTCCTTTTTTGCATATTGTGTGCACAGACAACTACTTTCCCATACACTTACATATAGCACATTAAAGGGGTACTACGGTGGAAAACTTTTTTTTTTATCAACTGGTGCCAGAATGTTAAACAGATTTGTAAATTACTTCTATTAAATATCTTACTCCTTCCGGTACTTATTAGCTGCTGAATAATACAGAGGAAATTATTTTCTTTTTGGAACACAGTGCTCTCTGCTGACATCATGACTACAGTGCTCTCTGCTGACATCTCAGTCCATTTTAGGAACTGTCCAGAGCAGCATATGTTTGCTATGGGGATTTTCTCCTACTGTGGACAATTCCTAAAATGGACAGAGGTGTCAGCAGAGAGCATTGTGGTCATGATATCAGCAGAGAGCTCTGTGTTCCAAAAAGAAAATAATTTCTGCTGCAGTATTCAGCAGCTTATACGCACTGGAAGGATTAAGATTTTTTAATAGAAGTAATTTACAAATCTGTTTAACTTTCTGGCACCAGTTGATTAAAAGAAAAAAGAAAGTTTTCCACCGGAGTACCCCTTTAACCCCTTAAGTATGCAGGGTTTTTCCGTTTTTGCATTTTCATTTTTTCCTCACCACCTTCTAAAATTCATAACGCTTTCAATTTTGCACATAAAATTCCATATGATGGCTTATTTTTTGCCATTTTTTGCACAAATTCTACTTTGCAGTGACATTAGTCATTTTACAAAAAAATCCACAGCGAAACGGAAAAAAAATTGTGCGTCAAAATTAAAGAAAAAATATCGGGCCGCTATGAGGGCTAATTTTTTATACCGTGATCTGAAGTTTTAATCGGTACCATTTTTGTATTGATTGGACATTTTTATAGCTTTTTATTCATTTTTTCATGAATTTTTTTGCGCGTACGCCATTGACCATGCGGTTTAATTAACAATATATTTTTATAATTCTGACATTTCCGCATGCGTAGATACCACATGTTTATTTTTATTTACACTGTTTTTTTCTTTATGGGAAAAGGGGTGTGATTCAAACTTTTATTAGGGAAGGGGTTAAATGACCTTTATTAACTTTTTATTTTCTTCACTTTTTTGCAGTTTTATAGCTCCCATAGGGGCAATTACACTGCACACACTAATCTTCTACACTGATCCCTGCAAAGCCATAGCTTTGCATTGATCAGTGTTATAGGTGATCGATTGCTCAAGCCTGTATCTCAGGCTTGGAGCAATCAATCGCTGATCGGATGCGACGGAGACAGGTGATGGGACCTCTGCTCGCGTGCTAGCTGATCGGGACATTGCGATTTTATCGCGATGGTCCCGATCAGCCTGACTGAGCTTCTGGGAAGCTTTCACTTTCATTTTAGACGTGGCGATCTACTTTGATTGCCGCGTCTAAAGGGTTAACATCGCTCGGTGCCGCACCCCATTAGCCCAGGGTCCCAGCTATAATTAGCCCCCGTGACCGACCCGGTATGATGCGGTGATAATAAGAGGTTAATATAAAAAATACATACATTTTGTATGTATATTTGTGCATGAACTGAAATATTGTTCTTCTTCGATTTCTAATATAATGTATTTATGTACAATATTTGTGTGTATATAACGAAAATTATAGGAAAAAAGTACACAATCTTTCTGCGATTTTGCGGATCCATGTTTTAAAATGAAATACGCTTAAAATATACTGTGTATACTGTGTGATCATAGCCTGTTTAGCGTGTGTATGTGTATTTATGTATGTATATATACAGATATATATATATATATATATATATATTTCATTTTTTTAAATTATTTGTTTATTTTTCCCATTATGTAGCCTATTATACTCAACTATGATTGACATCTGGCCCCTCCCATTTGTGACCCCACCTCCACATAGCCACACCCATGGCTAAAATGGGCTGCTTATTGTAAGATGCCCGGGCCTAATTTTGGTCCCAGTCCGGCCCTGAGCGTAGCTCTATTTTCCCGCCAAAGAGGAGCTGTGTGTCGTAATAGATGGGAAAGGGCAATTTTTTATTTTGACTGTTAAAATAGACGGACTTGAACGAGTGATTGCATTTGTCTATAATCCACCCCCTTTTAGATAAATAAGATAATAAAGGGAAATAAGAAATAATTATAGCTTAAATATTGTTGTATTGTTCTAATGATTGTTCTAAAATTAAATAAATACATTTTATTACTATCAAATTATCAAAGATGATCAAAATGGAGTCACATCAGGTTCTGTTCATAGCAGATACGTAACCATGACAACTCCAAGAAACAAAGAAAGAGTCTTGGTGACATCACGTGATGTCATAGAATTCTGGAGGCATTACATTGCTCTGACAGTGTCCAGACCTTCAGTCTGTAGATTGTTACAGAGCGGTTTGCATTTCCCTTGCGGTTTTTGCCTTTTGTGCCTTTTTTCTTCATCTATGGAGATTAAAGGATTGGGGTTCATCCCCCTCTTCCTGGCCCTCTGGTGTATGGTCTGGATCTCCACCAGCTACACCATCACCATGATCCAAGGCCATGCTGATTCCCCACTGGTATACATCAGTGAGACGGGGATTTTCTTTCCTGAACGGATCCCATTCTGTTTAGGATTTATAGGGATGGCCATAGCCTCTTTGGGTCTGACATGGCTGAATTATAGGTTCATCTTGTTCCATCGTGAAGACTTTGGACCCCGTCAGCCATTGATCCAGAAGACCCTACTAGTCATCGCTTGGTCATCCTGTGTCCTGACTGTCATCATGTCAGTATTTTCAACCAAAGACTACCCGATGATTCATCTCATCGCCGCCATGACTACATTCATATGTGCTGGAACATACAACATGTGTCAATCCATCCTCCTGTACAAAGTGCCCGGAACATCAAGAGTCATCTGCCATGTTAGAGCCATCTGCTCTGCCATGGCCCTTGCCTGTGTGTTTCTTATTATCGGAAGTGGGGTCATTGTATACACCCACCTGTGTGCTGGAGAATGTAAAGAGATGAGTGAAGCCTTTGTCAAGATCATCGAGTGGTCAATGCTGGTCCTCACCCTGCTGACATATGTGACTTACTATTTCAACCTGCAACACCTATTGTTGACCATGTCCAGGAACACCTGCAGCATCTCCCTAAGGGTTAAGATCGATGCCTTTGGAGTATAGAGGACCATGCAGAACATCATAAGAACCTGTCATCTGTATGTTGGAGTTGGAATTTCACACCACAGCCCAGAACTTACTACTGGAACAACTAGAACTGCGGCAACTCTAGAGATAAAGACCTAGAGCCAAGAGATCCAACGGCACCAACCTCTCTCCATAACAACAAGAAGGAGGAAGAAAACAGATTGTTATGTTCTTATAATAAATGTCTTATCATTTAAAAAAATATGCAAATCTCCTGTTTGTCTTTGTAGTCCTAAACTCTTTAAATGTATAGGAATATATGTATCTTAATTTTTATTCTGGCTGCACAATATATTGCAATAGAATCACGATTTTTACATTTTACGATACAGCGATTTCATCCTTGGTCAAATTTTGCGATTACTTTAGCGATGTTAGGAGGAGAAACAGTGGGCCACAGGCTGGAGTTGCGCTGCATGGGAGCCAAATTAATTCTATATGAAAAACAAAACCCTGCCAGTACTTATCAGCTTCTGTATACTACAGAGGAAGTTGTGTAGTTCTTTTCTGTCTGACCCCAGTGCTCTCTGCTGCCACATCTGTCCATGTTAGGAACTGTCTGGAGCATGATAGGTTTGCTATGAGGATTTGCTCCTGCTCTGGACAGTTCCTGACACAGAAAGAGGTGGCAGCAGAGAGCACTGTGCTCAGACTGGAGACAACTACACAACTTCCTCTGTAGTATACGAGAGCTGATAAATACTTGAATGATTAAGGTTTTTAACCACTTAGGGACCTACGCCTTCGCTCCCTGGAACCGGACTGGGGTGACTGTGCTATCGATCAGCAGTCACCCCGCGCAAATGCCCAGGGGGGTCATCAGACCCCCCCATGTCGGCGATTGCCGCAAATCGCCGGTGAATTCACACTTTGACCTGGTGACCTAGAAAATAAGGGGTATCAGGGTTGTCCAAGACACCCACGATCCCCCTCAAGGGATAGGAGTGAGGTGGCAAGGGTGCCACCCTACTATCCCTGCTATTGGTCGTCTAGAAGCAAAGAACAATAGCAGATCGGGGGCGGAGGGGTTAATTTCGGTTTCCCCATTCTGCCCACCCACATTAGGCTGGGCAGAACGGGGAAATTGAGGAGGACCGGCGCTGAAGTCCACTTACCCATCGGCGGCAGCAGCAGGCAGCAATCGACAGCAGAAGAGGACGGCGATGCGGCTCCCTGGATCCAACGGATGCCGGTGAGTTGCCTTGCAACATCTGGAGGGCTATAGTCTGAGACCACTACACAGTGGTCTCTGAACTTTAGCCCTCCAGAAGTTGCAAAACTACAACTCCCAGCATGCCCAGACAGCTGTTTGCTGTGTGGGCATGCTGGGATTTATAGTTCTGCAACAGCTTAAGGGCTACATTTTGGAGATCACTGTGCAGTGGTCTCTAAACTGTTGCCCTCTAGATCTTGCAAGACTACAACTCCCAGCATGCTCTTCGGCGATCAGTACATGCTGGGAGTTGTAGTTTTGCAACAGCTGGAGGCACACTGGTTGGTAAAATACTGAGTAAGGTAATAGAACCAGCTGGAGGCACACTGGTTGGTAAAATACTGAGTAAGGTAATAGAACCTAACTGAAGGTTTTCCAACCAGTGTGCCTCCAGCTGTTGCAAAAGTACAACTTCCAGCATGCATGGTCTGTCAGTGCATGCTGGGAGATGTAGTTTGGAAACAGCTGGAGGTTTTTGCCCCCCCCCCCCCCCCCCCCATGTGAATTTACAGTGAGTTTCCTACTTCAAGTTTGAGCTGCGGCAAATTTTTTGTCGCAGCGCAAACTCCTAGCGGGAAACTCACCGTAAACCCCCACCAGTGTGAATGTACCCTAAAAACACTACACTACACTAACACATAATAAAGGGTAAAACACTACATATACACCCCCTTACACTGCCCCCCCCCCCAATAAAAATGAAAAACATATTGTACGGCAGTGTTTCCAAAACGGAGCCTCCAGCTGTTGCAAAACAACAATTCCCAGCATTTCTGGACTTTTTATTTTCACATGCGGTAAAAGGGAAAAAAGACCCCCAAAATTTGTAACGCAATTTCTTCTGAGTATGGAAATACCCCATTATGTGGGCCTAAAATGCTCTGCAGCCGCACAACAAGGCTCAGGAGTGAGAGCGCACTATGTCCATTTGAGGCCTAAATTCGTGATTTGCACAGGGGTGGCTGATTTTACAGCGGTTCTGACATAAACACAAAAAAATAAATACCCATATGTGACCTCATTTTGGAAACTACACTCCTCATGGAATGTAACAAGGGGTATAGTGAGCCTTTACACCCCTCAGGTGTTAGACAATTATTCATTAAAGTTGGATGGGAAAGGTGTTCCCCGAAAATTTTTCATTTTCACAAGGAAAAATAGGAAAAACACCCCCCCCCCCCAAAGTTTTTTACCCCATTTCTTCTAAGTAAGAACATACCCCATATGTAGATGTAAAGTGCTCTGTGAACAAACTACAATGCACAGAAGAAAGGGAGCGCCATTGGGGCTTTTGAAAATAAAAATTGTCCGGAATTGAAGGCCACGTGTGTTTAAAAAGCCCCCATAGTGCCAGAACAATGGACCCCCCCTCCACATGTGACCACATTTTGGAAACTACACCCCTCACGTAATGTATTAAGGGGTGCAGTGAGCATTTGCGCCCTACCGGTGTCTGACGTATTTTTGGAAGAGTGGTCCGTGAAAATGAAAAATTTTATTTTTCATTTGCACCGCCCACTGTTCCAAAGATCTGTCAAACGCCAGTGGGGTGTAAATACTCACTGCACCCATCATTAAATTCTGTGAGGGGTTTAGTTTCCAAAATGGGGTCACATGTGAGGGAGGTCCACTGTTCTGGCACCACGGGGGGGGGGGCTTTGTAAATGCACATGGCCCCTTACTTCCATTCCAAACAAATTCTCTTTCCAAAAGCTCAATGACGCTCCTTCTCTTCTGAGCATTGTAGTGCGCCAGCAGAGCACTTGACATCCACACACGGGATATTTCCATACTCAGAAGAAATGGGGTTACAAATTTTGGGGTTAATTTACTTTTATTTCCCCTTGTAAAAAATTTAACATTTGGGAAAAAAACAGCATTTTAGTGAAATTTATTTTTTTCCATTTACACATCCAACTTTAACAAAAAGTCGTCAAACACCTGTGGGGTGTTAAGGGTCCCTGTACCCCTTGTTACGTTCCTTGAGGGGTGTAGTTACCAAAATAGTATTTTTTTTTCTTTGCTATTCTAGCACCATAGGGGCTTCCTAAATGTGACATGCCCCCCAAAAATTATTTCAGCAAAATCTGCTTTCCAAAAGCCAAATGTGACTACATCTCGCCCACAGAGCATTTTACGTCCTAAAATGGATTTTTTTTCCATACTCAGAAGAGATGGGGTAACAAATTTTGGGGGGCACTTTCTCCCATTACCCTTTGTAAAAAGGGTAAATTTGGGATAAAAAAAACTTCACTTTATTTTTCTTTTACAAATCTGACTTTTATGAAAAGTCGTCAAACACCTGTGGGGTGTTAAGGCTCACTGGACGTGCAATGAGGGGTGTAGTTTCCAAAAATAGTATGCAATATGGGGGATTTCTGCTGTTCTGGCACCATAGGGACTTCCTAAATGTGACATGCCCCCTAAAAACCATTTCAGAAAAACTCACTCTCCAAAATCCCATTGTCGCTTCTTCCCTTCTGAGCCCTCTACTGCGCCCGCCGAACACTTGACATACACATATGAGGTATTTCCTTACTCGAGAGAAATTGAGTTACAAATTTTAAGAGGATTTTTCTCCTTTTACCCCTTGTAAAAACTTCAAAAACTGGGTCTACAGGAACATGCGAGTGTAAAAAATAAAGTAGAATATGTCATAAAAAAACAATCTCGGAATCAGAATGAAAGGTAAAAGCATCCCAGAGTTATTAATACTTAAAGTGACAGTGGTCAGATGTGCAAAAAACACTCTGGTCCTTAAGGCCAAAATGGGCCTGGTCCTTAAAGTAATTTACAAATGTGTATACATTTCTTTCACCGGTTTATTTGAATTTTTTCCTCCAAGGTACCCCTTAAAAGGAAAACTTAGGTGCAGGAACACTTAATCCCTATCAAAAGATAGGGGATAAATATCTGATTGTAGGGGTCCGACTGCTGAGAACCCTTGCGATCTTCTGCACAGGACCCCGGCAGTCCCCAGTAATGCGGCATGTTGACCCCCCCCCCATGAAGTGGTGGCTGACACGCCTCCTCCATGCATCTTTATAGGAGAGTTAGAGATACAGCATTCGGGTAGCTCAGGCTCTCCCATAGAGATACATAGAGGGGGGGTGTCAGTGGCCACTTTTTGTGGGATTTGAAACCCTCTCTTCCTGAAGGGAACCTGGGTGCCATGTAGGAGATTGCGGTGGGTCCAAGTGGATGAACCCCCGCGATCAGACACTTCTTTCATATCCTTTGGAAAGGGGATAAGTGTTCCTGCACTGAAGTACTCCTTTAAGTGTAAGAAATATGCAAAAAAAAAGGGGCCAAGCACTTTTTCATAGCACTGTATATGTCATCCAGTATTCAAAACATGTAGTAAAAACTGACCTAATAAAATCGTAGCGTTAGAGATCTTACTTCTTCAATTTGGTTTCTTTGTGTAAGCAGTGCACAGGTTAAAAAAATCATGACATATATTATGATGTCTCAGACTTATTATACGTTGCCTTTTCGTACCAAAATATATAAATTTAATGACACAAGAAAATCAGATGGAACAAAACGTACATGAGACGTACACATTGTCTGAACATAATGGGTTCTCTTTTATGAAGCGATATTGTTCAGTAGAGATGAGCGAATCGAAACTGATGAACCCGAATTTGTTAGGAATTTCAGAAAATAGTCAATTTGCAACAGATGGGAATATCGCCGCAATTCTATCGCACAAATCACTTCATTAAACTCCATTTACTGTGGTCCAGGCTCCAGGGCATCTAAAATGGCGGATCCGCATGTCAGTACATGGAGAAAGGAATGCTGGGTAGGCGGGAAGGCAAGGCAGGAAGGGAAGTAGGCGGGATGACCCTGAATTACATGCAGGATGTAGCCTATCAGCAGCCCAGGGGTGTAGGAACCAGGGAGGATGGATCCCCCCCCCCCACTAATTCAGGCTGGGGGACCGATAATGGTTTAATCTCCCCCCCCCTCCGCTACTTTCAATAAGCACTGTCACTCCGGTAAGAAAATTTGAAATATACCTCATTCGGCAGGCCAGCTGATGCCTGCGGCCTGCCCGTATTAGTTACTTGCCCTTTAAGACAGCAAGGAATTCTGGGGGATGAGGTGACGTGCCTGTGTGCAGCTACGTACTGCAGCGTAGCCAGGCCCGGACTGGCCATTGCGCACACCGGGCATTTTCCCAGTGGGCCGGACCGTCTGTGGGCTGGGCCGTCCCCCTGCCTGCTCTTAATACTAAGCAGCCGCAGTTTGCAGTCACAGCTATAAGAGCTCTGACTGTGTGGGCATGCTGGGACTTGTAGTTTTGCAACAGCTGGAGGCACCCAGGTTGGGAAACACTGATTTATCTGTTAATCTATCAATCTATCACTTAGTGTTTTCTAACAGGAGTTACTCCAGCTGTTTCATAACTACAACTCCCAGCATGCCTTTGGCTGTGTAGGCATGCTGAAAATTATTGTTTTGCAACAGCTGGAGGCACACTGGTTGGGAAACACTGACCTATCTATCTATCAATCTCATATATATCTATCTTTCTATCTCATATCTATCTCATATATATCTATCTATCTCATATCTAAATGGGTGAAAAAAGTAAGTGCTTTTATTCCAAGGAGAATTGACAACGTTTCAGCGATCTCTCACCGCCATTTTCAAGTGACTTGAAAATGGCGGTGAGAGATCGCTGAAACGTTGTCAATTCTCCTTGGAATAAAAGCACTTACTTTTTTCACCCATTTTGGTGTGCTGCCTATATCCATTTATATCTAAAGAGGACCGGAGCACCGAGATTCAAGGGCTTGCACCCAATCACCTGGATACGAGGAGGTGCTGCTTTGTTTGATAATTATAATATCTCATATCTATCTATCTATCTATCTCATATCTATCTATCTATTTATCTCTCATATCTATCTGTCTTTCTATTTTTCTTATATTCAGGGACTTTTCTGAGAGGGGGACCGCCATTTTTTTTTTTCATTTACCCATAGCATACTTAAAGGGGTTATCCACCATAAGGTAATTTTAGTACATACCTGGCAGACAGTAATGGACATACTTAGGAAGGATCTGCGCTTGTCTTGGGGCTAAATGGGGCTAATGTTAAGTCATGAGATTACCATAATACTGTGTCAAGCTTTTTGTGAACTTGTTTTTCCTGTTTGACTTTTCTTTTTTTGACTACAAATCCCACAATTCCATTTTCCTCCCTCCCACAAATTAGCCACCCCACCCATTGAAACATAAATGAGCTGCAGACCTGTGGTTTTCAATCAGGGTGTCTCCAGCTGTTGCATTAGTGGCTGATTGATCCCTCCACCCATTGAAGCAGACAGGCTTCATGTCATCAGCTGACTAGTGAGTCAGGTCTCGGCCGCATTGCAAGCTGGGAAAAATCCGAGACAACAGTCATTTTGTATGCTGGTAAAAAAATATAGTGAGGTGAAATTCACAGAAGAATTGTGAGAAAACCGTCACACACTATACAGACACTATATTATGAACTACACTAACTTTACAGCTCCTGTAGCATAGCCAAATAAAAAATATTCCCGGAATACCCCTTTAAAGGTAAAACTGTCAGCAAAGTCAGCCACACTAACCAGTGGTACTGTCTGGTAGTGCAGGTGATGCTGATAAAAATGATGCTAACCTTCACGTTTTGTGATTATGGTAATGAGGACCAAGTGGCACAGGCGGGGTGAGAAGCTTGCCTTCGGGCACTGTGACATCGGCCGGGCTAATGAATATTCATCCCCTCCGCTTCTCCCTTTCTGCTTCCCAAACACACCTTCTGCACATGTGCCGCTTCCTGGGTACACCCGGAAGTGGCCTCAGAGCAGCTTTAGTACAGCTCAGGAAGCGGCACATGTGCAGAAGACGTGTTTGGAAAGTGGAGAGGGAAAGGGAGGGAGGAAATGAATATTCATTAGCCCTGCCAATGCCACAGTGCCCGAAGGCAAGTTTGGTGTCCCGGTACAGTATTGCATATAGTACCTTGTGTAGAAGTCCCCAAAGTCAGAGTAACTACGTTCAGGTAGGGTTCCTCAGGTGGGACAGCCCCTAGTCGCCTCTCCTAAAGTTTATCTCTAATAATGATAAATGTATATATTTAATAATTATATAGATGTTCTATAGTAATGTATATGTTACCTTGTTCGGCGTAGCAGGACCTTCGGTCATGTGACCATGCTAGTAACCTCTATGGTATTGTATGTTGCAGGACCTTAGGAGGTCCTTGGGTCACGTGTTACCCACAAATCTCTGTAATGATGATTGACATCAGTATGGACCAATTAGCAGTAGTCCAGCCCCTGCACATATAAGGGAGCTGCGTCCAATTATCGCTCTCTTAGGTTGCTGCTCTCGTGGATGCCGAACTTACCGGATGGTACTACGCAACTTTCAAAGACACGCTATGCCTCAAACACCTGCCGGCCTCAGTGGAACCAAAACCGTGAGTTCAAACCTAAATCCCCGCTATTGCTAGAGTGACTACTGAATCGCAATTAACCCCTAAATCCAGTGGAGCAATGCATAGTATCAAAAGACTCAATGCTAAAGTCCCAACCTTTGTCAATAATCAAGCAAAAGCTGTTGTTATACCCAGAGACTGTTGTAATATTGAAGCTTGCAGAAAACCTTCAGTAAACGTTAATGCTGTTTCAGAAAACTCTAAGGTTGCGGACAATCTATTCTTCTTATATACCTCCCTACCGCTCTTGGGAAGGGTGGCAGTAGGAAAAGCTTTATTGAGGAGCCCACACCCTGTCGTCACGAATAGCAAGGATTAACAAGCACCCTTTGGTTACCGCACAACTACACTCCCCATACCCAACATCCCCCAGGCCATCACATAGCTTTTTGGCATCTTACGAACAGGATACGGGTGTGTGCCTTCAACTGTTGCCACCAAGTAAAGTGTACTCCCCCTATATATAAGACTGTCCCAATGTGTTACGGAGCACCATATAATTGTACGGAAGATTGCGTATGGTGCCATGTGCAGAGAGCACACACGAAAAGAGGGGGCTTGCAATCTTCCTCCACTGCCTGATGACGACTGGCAAGATACCCCTCCAGGGGACACCGCAGGGACACCTGGAACTCCATCACCGGTGAGATTGCCCCCTCACCACCGCACTGGGGGTTCGTGGGCTGAGATCCCGACAGAGGAATCCTCTATTAGCACCCCATCAGAGGCAGCTTTCTCTTCCTCCACCAGCCCTGAGTCAGAGATATCCCTGTCCGCCTGCAGTATGCACGACCGTGCTCACCTAAATTGCCCAAATTGGTCTTTGGGGAGGAACCTGATGTAAAAAATGTAAGTCCCGTCACAGAGAACTTCACACCCCCAAGCATGTACATCTGCCTCTTGAGGAGAGGATCCACTACCAAGAGAACACCAAAGAGATGGAGGCACTCTTCAATTGCAAGTGGGATCATCCCCGAGAAGGGGAGAAGCCCTTGGAACGTCGTAGGGCAACAGTGGCCGAGTTCGACAAGGTCAGAGGTTATGGTACCCTCATTGATTGCCACACCGGCTATACCATCCTCGTAAACCGGCAAGCTGTACAGAGGTCATATCTTCATAAGAACTCCCATTCCCTGGAGGTGGGTGAGATAGTGGAGTACACCCCCGTCCAGGGCCTGCAAGGAGAGTGGGCGGCCGCAGTCACCAGGCCAGCCGCTCCAAACCAGTTGTCCTTCAAGTACTTTCCCTCTGATGATTGGGAAGTGGATCCCTTCCAGCTGAGGCCGAAATGGCCTGCTCCTGATGCCTCCACCAACATACTCAAGGAGGAGGAGTCTTTACAGCAGCAGCCACTTCCTTCTGCCTTCAACAAAGTACCCTGGCCTACTCCCATCCAGAAGGTTTGGCCTCGACCGCGGGTACCAACCAAAGTACCTGGGCCTACTCCCGACAAGGAGCTTTGGCCTCCCCCCCAGGTACCAACAAATGTGCTGTGACCCACGCCTGATGAGGAGGTGGGGCCGAATCAACCAGCACCAACTGTTAACCTCAATCCTTCAGTGTCACACTCTACCTTTACTAATGTGGTGTGGGAGAGCCACATTAACTCTTTGCCTGCTCGTGATCCTGAGAGGGGTAGAGGCACTAGGCGAGGAACAGGACGATATCGCCAGAGTTGCATCTGAACTGTGACATTTATACAGCTTTAAAGTTTTGTTGTCTTTACAGACTCTTTTCCTGCAACAGTTCAAGAAATGTGCCTAGCAAGACTGTGCTAAGACTGTTGAAGTTGTAACGTAACCGTCAAGCTTTTGTGCCTGGTCCTTAGACCAAAAGACTCCTAGAGGTAGGAGATTCGTAAGTGTGTGCCTGGCTAGAGCTGGTAGCCGTGAAGTTTAGACTCTTAGTGCAGGTGGACTGCTGCACGCCTGTTTGTGTGTATATACCGTGTTTCCCTGAAAATAAACTCTACCCCGAAAGTAAGCCCTAGCAGTATTTTCAGGGTGGGCTGCAATATAAGCCCTACCCCGAAAACAAGACCTAGGCCAGGGGTAATCAACTGGCTGACCGCGGTCCAGATCCGGACTGTGGCCGCCAGTAATGCCCACAAATCCCGGGCAGAACGGAGCAGGAATACTCTGCACTAGAGTACTCCTTTAATATGCTTTATGTAAGTTTATGAAAAAGTGATTGTTTTGATATGTAAAAAAGAAAAAGGAAAAATTTTAGCATCCGCGACATGTCACTTATTTACACGGCTGTAAAAAACAATGTCCTTTTTTGCATATTGTGTGCACAGACAACTACTTTTCCATACACTTACATATAGCACATTAAAGGGGTACTACGGTGGAAAACTTTTTTTTTTATTAACTGGTGCCAGAAAGTTAAACAGATTTGTAAATTACTTCTATTAAAAAATCTTACTCCTTCCAGTACTTATTAGCTGCTGAATAATACAGAGAAAATTCTTTTCTTTTTGGAACAAAGTGCTGTCTGCTGACATCATGACCACAGTGCTCTCTGCTGACATCTCAGTCCATTTTAGGAACTGTCCAGAGCAGCATATGTTTGCTATGGGGATTTTCTCCTACTGTGGACAGTTCCTAAAACGGACAGAGGTGTCAGCAGAGAGCATTGTGGTCATGATATCAGCAGAGAGCTCTGTGTTCCAAAAAGAAACAAAATTCTGCTGCAGTATTCAGTGTATACGCACTGAAAGGATTAAGATTTTTTTAATAGAAGTAATTTACAAATCTGTTTAACTTTCTGGCACCAGTTGATTAAAAAAAAAAAAAAAAAAAAAGTTTTCCACCGAAGTACCCCTTTAACCCCTTAAGTATGCAGGGTTTTTCCGTTTTTGCATTTACATTTTTTCCTCATCACCTTCTAAAAATCATAACGCTTTCAATTTTGCACATAAAATTCCATATGATGGCTTATTTTTTGCCATTTTTTGCACAAATTCTACTTTGCAGTGACATTAGTCATTTTACCAAAGAATCCACAGCGAAACGGAAAAAAAATTAATCGTGCGACAAAATTGAACAAAAAATATCGGAACGGTATGAGGGCTAATTTTTTTACACCGTGATCTGAAGTTTTCATCGGTACCATTTTTGTATTGATCGGACTTTTTGATAGCTTTTTATTCATTTTTTCATGACTTTGGAATTTTTTTGCGCGTACGCCATTGACCGTGCGGTTTAATTAACAATATATTTTTATAATTCGGACATTTCCGCATGCGGCGATACCACATGTTTATTTTTATTTACACTGTTTTTTTATGGGAATAGGGGTGTGATTCAAACTTTTATTAGGGAAGGGGTTAAATTACCTTTATTAACTTTTTATTTTTTTCACTTTTTTGCAGTGTTATAGCTCCCATAGGGGCAATTACACTGCACACACTAATCTTTTACACTGATCCCTGCAAAGCCATAGCTTTGAATTGATCAGTGTTATAGGTGGTCGATTGCTCAAGCCTGTATCTCAGGCTTAGAGCAATCAATCGCTGATCGGATGCGACGGAGACAGGCGATGGAACCTCCGCTCGCGTGCTAGCTGATCGTGACATTGCGATTTTATCGCGATGGTCCCGATAAGCCTGACTGAGCTGCTGGGAAGCTTTCACTTTAATTTTAGACATGGCGATCTACTTTGATCGCCACGTCTAAAGGGTTAATAGTGCTCGGTGCCGCACGCTATTAGCCCAAGGTCCTGGCTATCATTAGCCACCGGGACCGACCCGGTATGATGCGGAGTTAATAAGAGGTTAATATAAAAATTACATACATTTTGTATGTATATTTGTGCATGAACTGAAATATTGTTCTTATTCGATTTCTAATATAATGTATTTATGTACAATATTTGTGTATATATAACAAAAAATATAGGAAAAAAGTACACAATCATTCTGCGATTTTGCGGATACATTTTTTTAAATGAAATACGCTTAAAATATACTGTGTATACTGTGTGATCATAGCCTGTATAGCGTGTGTGTATTTATGTATGTGTGTGTGTACATATATATATATATATATATATATACACCGTATTTATTGGCGTATAACACGCACTTTTTAGGCTAAAATTTTTAGCCTATAGTCTGTGTGCGTGTTATACGCCGATACATCCCCAGGAAAGGCAGGGGGAGAGAGGCCGTCGCTGCCTGCTTCTCTCCCCCTGCCTTTCCTGGGGTCTAGAGCGCTGCTGTCGGCCCTTTTCACCCCCTGGTTATCGGCGCCGCTGCCCGTTCTGTCCCCCTGACTATCGGTGCCGCTGCCCCATTGCCAAGGCCGACAGCCAGGGGGAGAGAAGGGGCAGCGGCACAGATTGCCGGCGCCGCTGCCCCGTTGCCTCCCCCCATCCCCGGTGGCATAATTACCTGAGTCGGGTCCGCGCTGCTCCAGGCCTCTGTCGTGCATCCCCGGCGTCATTGCTATGCGCTGAACGGCGCAGCGCATGACGTCAGAGCGCTGCTCCGTTCAGCACCGATAGTCAGGGGGACAGAACGGGCAGCGGCGCCGATAACCAGGGGGTGAAAAGGGCCGACAGCAGCGCTCTAGACCCCAGGAAAGGCAGGGGGAGAGAAGCGGGCAGCGACGGCCTCTCTCCCCCTGCCTTTCCTGGGGGTGTATCGGGGTATACACGCGCACACACGCACCCTCATTTTATCATGGATATTTGGGTAAAAAACTTTTTTTACCCAAATATCCTTGGTAAAATGAGGGTGCATGTTATAGGCCGGTGCGTGGTATACCCCGATAAATACGGTACTTATAAATATTTCATTTTTTTAATTATTTGTTTATTTTTCCCATTATGTAGCCTATTATACCCAACTATGATTGACATATGACCCCTCCCATTTGTGACCCCGCCTCCACATAGCCACACCCATGGCTAAAATGGGCTGCTTATTGTAAGATGCCCGGGCCTAATTTTGGTCCCAGTACGGCCCTGAGCGTAGCTCTATTTGCCCGCCAAAGAGGAGCTGTGTGTCGCAGTTGTAAAAGAGCCTGGTGAAGAGACGGTCTCCTGCAAGGTAGCTCCTGCTGCTAGGAAAGCTGGGTGATGATTCCTGTGAGAAATATAATTGTAGCCATATTATTTTCACCCAGCTTTCCTAGACTTCAAAACATCAAAGTTTGCCTAGATATGTGTTGCCACATATGTAGGCAAACTTTGCTGTTTTGAAGTCTAGGAAGTAGAAAAGCTGGGTGAAAAAAATATGGCTGCAATTTTATTTGTCACTCAGCTTTCCTATGGCTGCAATTATATTTGTGCAATTATATTTTTGGTGTTACCACATATGTAGGCAAACTTTGCTGTTTTGAATTGTAGGAAAGCTGGGTGGAAAAAAGGGCTGCAAAAATATTTTTCACTCAGCTTTCCTATGACGGCAATTATATTTGTGCAATTATATTTTAGGTGTTACTACATATATAGGAAAATGTTGCTGTTTTGAAGTCTAGGAAAGCTGGGTGGAAAAAAATATGGCTCTAGGGTGCAATTATATTTCTCACAGGAATCATCACTCAGCATTTTCTACTAGAAAAACTGACTGATGAATCCTGTGAGAAACCAAAGGAACATCATTCAGCTTTCCTACTAGGAAAGCTGAGTGATGATTCCAGTGAGAAATAAAATTACAGACATATTTTATAAATGTGAAGAGAGGGAAGTAGTAATAGATGGGAAAGGGCAGTTTTTAATTTTGACAGTTAAAATAGACGGACTTGAACGAGTGATTGCATTTGTCTATAATCCACCCCCTTTAAGATAAATATGATAATAAGGGAAATAAGAAATAATTATAGCTGAAATATTGTTGTATTGTTCTAATGATTGTTCTAAAATTATATAAATACTTTTTATTACTATCAAATTATCAAAGATGATCAAAATGGAGTCACATCAGGTTCTGTTCATAGCAGATACGTAACCATGGCAACTCCAAGAAACAAAGAAAGAGTCTTGGTGACATCACGTGATGTCATAGAATTCTGGAGGCATTACATTGCTCTGACAGTGTCCAGGCCTTCATTCTGTAGATTGTTACAGAGCGGTTTGCATTTCCCTTGCGGTTTTTGCCTTTTGTGCCTTTTTTCTTCATCTATGGAGATTAAAGGATTGGGGTTCATCCCCCTCTTCCTGGCCCTCTGGTGTATGGTCTGGATCTCCACCAGCTACACCATCACCATGATCCAAGGCCATGCTGATTCCCCACTGGTATACATCAGTGAGACGGGGATTTTCTTTCCTGAACGGATCCCATTCTGTTTAGGGTTTATAGGGATGGCCATAGCCTCTTTGGGTCTTACATGGCTGAATTATAGGTTCATCTTGTTCCATCGTGAAGACTTTGGACCCCGTCAGCCCTTGATCCAGAAGACCCAACTAGTCATCGCTTGGTCATCCTGTGTTCTGACTGTCATCATGTCACTATTTTCAACCAAAGACTACCCGATGATTCATCTCATCGCCGCCATGACTACATTCATATGTGCTGGAACATACAACATGTGTCAATCCATCCTCCTGTACAAAGTGCCCGGAACATCAAGAGTCATCTGCCATGTTAGAGCCATCTGCTCTGCCATGGCCCTTGCCTGTGTGTTTCTTATTATCGGAAGTGGGGTCATTGTATACACCCACCTGTGTGCTGGAGAATGTAAAGAGATGAGTGAAGCCTTTGTCAAGATCATCGAGTGGTCAATGCTGGTCCTCACCCTGCTGACATATGTGACTTACTATTTCAACCTGCAACACCTATTGTTGACCATGTCCAGGAACACCTGCAGCATCTCCCTAAGGGTTAAGATTGATGCCTTTGGAGTATAGAGGACCATGCAGAACATCATAAGAACCTGTCATCTGTATGTTGGAGTTGGAATTTCACGCCACAGCCCAGAACTTACTACTGGAACAACTAGAACTGCGGCAACTCTAGAGATAAAGACCTAGAGCCAAGAGATCCAAGGAAGAAAACAGATTGTTATGTTCTTATAATAAATGTTTTATCATTTAAAAAAAAATGCAAATCTCTTTTTGTCTTTGTAGTCCTAAACTCTTTAAATGTATAGGAATATATGTATCTTCATTTTTATTCTGGCTGCACAATATATTGCAATAGAATCATGATTTTTGCATTTTACGATATAGCGATTTCATCCTTGGCCAAATTTTGCGATTACTTTAGCGATGTTAGGAGGAGAAACAGTGGGCCACAGGCTGGAGTTGCGCTGCATGGGAGCCAAATTAATTCTATATGAAAAACAAAACCCTTCCAGTACTTATCAGCTTCTGTATACTACAGAGGAAGTTGTGTAGTTCTTTTCTGTTTGACCACATTGCTCACTGCTGCCACATCTGTCCATGTTAGGAACTGTCTGGAGAATGAAAGGTTTGCTATGAGGATTTGCTCCTGCTCTGGAGAGTTCCTGACACAGAAAGAGGTGGCAGCAGAGAGCACTGTGCTAAGACTGGAAACAACGACACAACTTCCTCTGTAGTATACGAGAGCTGATAAATACTGGAATGATTAAGGTTTTTAACCACTTAGGGACCTACGCCTTCGCTCCCTGGTACCGGACCGGGGTGACTGTGATATCGATCAGTAGGCACCCCGCGCAAATGCCCAGGGAGGTCATCAGACCCCCCCATGTCGGCGATCGCTGCAAATCGCCGGTGAATTCACACTTTGACCGGTGACCTGAAAAACAAGGGGGATCGGGGTTGTCCAAGACACCCACGATCCCCCTGAAGGGATAGGAGTGAGGTGACAAGGGTGCCACCCTACTATCCCTGCTATTGCTTGTCTGGAAGTGAAGACCAATAGCAGATCGGGAGAGGGGGGTTAACTTTCGGTTTCCCCATTCTGCCCACCCACAATAGGCTGGGCAGAACGGGGAAACCGAGGAGGACCGGCGCTGAAGTCCACTTACCCATCGGCGGCAGCAGCAGGCAGCAATCGGCAGCAGAAGAGGACGGCGATGCGGCTCGCTGGATCCTACGGAAGCCGGTGAGGTGCCTTGCAACATCTGGAGGGCTACAGTCTGAGACCACTACACAGTTGTTTCTAAACTTTAGCCCTCCAGAAGTTGCAAAACTACAACTCCCAGTATGCCCAGACAGCTGTTTGCTGTGTGGGCATGCTGGGATTTATAGTTTTGCAACAGCTGCAAGTTTTGCAAGAGGGCTACAGTTTGGAGATCACTGTGCAGTGGTCTCTAAACTGTGGCCCTCTAGATCTTGCAAGACTACAACTCCCAGCATGCTCTTCGGCGATCAGTACATGCTGGGAGTTGTAGTTTTGCAACAGCTGGAGGCACACTGGTTGGTAAAATTCTGAGTAAGGTAACAGAACCTAACTGAAGGTTTTCCAACCAGTGTGTCTCCAGCTGTTGCAAAAGTACAACTCCCGGCATGCATGGTCTGTCAGTGCATGCTGGGAGTTGTACTTTTGAAACAGCTGGAGGTTTTTGCCCCCCCCCCCCCTATGTGAATGTATAGGGTACATTCACACGGGCGAGTTAACAGTGATTTTTCTACTTCAAGTTTGAGCTGCGGCAAACTCTTAGCGGGAAACTCACCGTAAACCCCCACCAGTGTGAATGTACCCTAAAAACACTAAACTAACACACAATAAAGGGTAATACACCACATATACACGCCCTTACATTGTCCCCCCCCCCCCCCCCAATAAAAATGAAAAACTTATTGTACGGCAGTGTTTCCAAAACTGGGCCTCCAGCTGTTGCAAAACAACTCCTAGCATTTCCAGACAGCTACTGACCAGGTATGCTAGGAGTTTAGCAACAGCTGGAGGCATGCTGTTTGGGAATCACTGGCGTAGAATACCCCTATGTTCACCCATATGCAATCCCTAATTTAGTCCTCAAATGCGCATGGCGCTCTCTCACTTCGGAGCCCTACTGTGTTTCAAGGAAACAGTTTAGGGCCACATATGGGGTATTTCCATACAAATTGCACTACAAATTATGGGGGTCTTTTTCTCCTTTTAACCCTTATGAAAAGGAAAAGTTGGGGTCTACACCAGCCTGTTGGTGTGAAAAAAAAAAAAAAAAAAAAGACACTAACATGCTGGTGTTGCCCCATACTTTTTATTTTCACATGCGGTAAGAGGAAAAAAAGACCCCCAAAATTTGTAACGCAATTTCTTCTGAGTATGGAAATACCCCATATGTGGGCCTAAAATGCTCTGCGGATGCACAACAAGGCTCAGGAGTGAGAGCGCACTATGAACATTTGAGTCCTAAATTGGCGATTTGCACAGGGGTGGCTGATTTTACAGCGGTTCTAACATAAACACAAAAAATATAAATACCCATATGTGACCCCATTTTGGAAACTACACCTCTCACGGAATGTAACTATGGGTATAGTGAGCCTTAACACCCCTCAGGTGTTTGACAAATTTTCATTAAAGTTTGATGGGAAAGGTGTTACTGTAAATTTTTCATTTTGACAAGGGAAAATAGGAAAAACGCCCCCCACCAAAGTTTTTTTTACCCCATTTCTTCTTAGTAAGAATATACCCCATATGTGGATGTAAAGTGCTCTGCGGACTAATTACAATGCAAAGAAGAGAGGGAGCGCCATTGGGCTTTTGAAAAGAAAATTGTTCCAGAATTGAAGGCCACGTGTGTTTAAAAAGCCCCCATAGTGCCAGAATAATGGACCCCCCACCATGGGGCGTGGCTTGCCGCGAGCAGAGATGGCCGCCTGAGCTGTGAGCTCCGTAAACCCTGAGGCCATTCATTCGCTTAATTTGCACTCCCAGCCTGTGCTCTCATGCCGAGGGGCACCCGCCGGCGCCGGAAGACCCCGCCATCCTGCACGGACCCTCAACAGCTCCCTGGGGCCATTACACGCTACCTGCGCCAAGTCTCTGCCTCAGCCCCGGCCTCTCCTCCGGCATCACCAGGCCACGAGCGCGCGCTCCGTTCCCGCTCAGTCGGCCCTGCGGTGGTGCGCTCTGCTATTGGATCGGACCTGCCCAGCTACCCTCCTGACTCTACGGGGACCCCTGCACCATCACCTTTGCTGCCGCTGACTGCTCCGGACCTCGGTGTGCTGCCTGGAGGGACAGTCTGCCCGCCATCTTCCTCTCCCCCTGAGGTGGGGGTGTCTGCAGGGGACCTGGGCTCCATTCTTGTGGATTGCTGCACTGTGGAGGTAGGTGCCTCTCCGGCCCTGTTTCACCCTATACCTCCATCTGGGACTGCCTCTCCTCCTCTGGACCCCCTCATAACATCCTCGGCCCTGCTAGGCCCGGACCCCAGGGACTCAGGGTATTCGCCTGGAGCTGTGCTGTTTAAAGGGCCATCGCCTCAGTTCCTGCCCCATACCCAGACGCAGGGCTTGTCACTTACAGTCCCCTTGGCCTCCTTCTCGTCTCCTCTAGTGCCTGGGCCCTCTGCTGGAGTTCCAGGTTCTGACGACCTTGTTGCTGAAGTTGCTGGGACTGATCCCCCTGGGGCCCTTGTCCCTTGCACCTCTCCTAAACCGCAGAGGAATATGTCTGCCTCCAGGAACTCGGCTGGGCGCCCTGGGGCACCCACCCCTTGGAACACACTCACACAGCCTCAGGAGGCTCCTTCTTTGTCTGTTGCGCCCGGTGGCTGGGAGGCTGGCCTGGATTCCGAGTTGGAGTGTTCGGGGGTCCCTGCTCCTATCCCGGCTACCCCTGACCTCTCTCTATTGCTTTCTCAATTACCGACAAAGGGGGACTTCAAGATTCTTATTGCTGAAGTCAGAGAGGCCTGCAGGGCCGAAATAGCGGATATGCGCCAAGATCTCCAACATGTCTCAGGCCGAGTGGATGATTTAGAAGAAGCTCATGACTCTACTAGGTCCTACATTGCTAACCTGCATGAAACCGTCTCTGCTCAATCTGCGTTTCTGGGTGACCTGCATTCGCATGTGGAAGACCTTGACAACAGGGGTAGGAGAAATAATATTAGGGTCCGTGGATTGCCTGAGGCTACCCGGGACGAAGATCTTCATGCTACTCTGGAAGCTATCTTCAACTTGATCCTGGGTGAACCCTCGTCCCACAAGATTGCACTGGATCGAGCCCATCGGGCCCTCCGCCCTCGCCCTACCTCTGGCCCTCCAAGGGATGTGATTTGTTGTGTCAATGACTTTCAACTGAAGGAGAGAATTATGGCTAAATCACGCACCCTTCGGGACTTTGATTTTGATGGGGCACCTATCCAGCTGTTCCAGGATCTCTCCTGGATTACCCTACGTAAGCGCAAGATGTTGCAGCCTCTCCTGTCATCTCTACGCTCGGCACAGATTCCCTACAGATGGTCCTTCCCGTTTGCTCTCCAAGCCCGTCGGGATGGACGCTCTGCAGTTCTACGTTCACATGCTGATATCCCGGAGTTCTGTGCAGTCTTAGATCTCCAAATCCCGAAGCTTCCCGACTGGGCTCTACAACCCCTTCCCCCTCCGCCTCCTCCTGTATGGCAGCCAGTTCGAGGGAAACGTCGTGGAGGTGGTAGGGGCCAGCCTGCTCAATCCTCATCTGGATCACGTCATGACCCTACCTGAAGGATATACTGGAACTAAGTTCTGGGCCCACACGTTTTGTGACTACTTGTCTGGTTCTCGTTTCACCTGGCGGGGTGCTGTGTTCTTTTACTTGCAATTTACTATAGTTGTCTTTTACTGCTGCCCCTAAAATAACGGGTGCCCTTCTGGCTCCCTTTGTACAGTAGGGATTTGGCATGGCCTTTGGGTGGAAGGGGTTTCTATTCTTTGGTGTGACCTCCCTCTGATGCGTACTTCCACCTCCCCCAATGAGGCCATGACAAATATAGTAACGCTGTTGTTTATTCTTCTTGCATTATTGATTTGTTTTACTAAGGTCTCCTCTCTGGCTCTAGTGCCAGTGGTTTGTTTACCGTTTTGTATCCCTGTTTGTCTTTCCCTTTTGTCCCCCCCCTTTTGTGTCCTGCTCTTCCCCTTTCTTTCTGAGTATCCTCCTGTTCTTTGTCTCTGCTCTTCTTTTAGGTCCAGTACTGAACGATGGTGGTCTTTGGACTCGGGCTGGCCTGCTGATGCGTTTTCTACTTCTCTGAGTGAGTACTTACCATGGCACCTTCCTTACACCACACCTACCCCTCATGGCTAAGTGCGTTTCCCTGAATGTGAAAGGCCTTAACTCCCTCCCTAAAAGGCGTCTCCTACAACGGGAGCTGGTGGCTCTCAAGGCGGATATCGTCTATGTTCAGGAAACGCACTTTGACAAGACGGGCTCCTTTCACTTCCTACAACACCTTTACCCTCAGGTATACATGGCCTCCTCGGACAGGAGGGTAGCGGGAGTAGCTATCCTAGTCTCACGACACTGCCCCTTGCAGGTTTCCTCCTCCTTTGCTGACCCCTCAGGGCGGTTTGTAATTTTATGTGGCACCCTTGGGGGGAAACCTCTGCTACTTTGTAATGTTTATGCCCCGAACTCTGCACAAATCCCCTTCCTCCGACGGGTCTTGAAGCGATTGTCTGCATACCCAACCTCCGCCTGGCTGCTGGGCGGGGACTTTAACTTGGTTTTTTCTCCCTCTGCCGATCGCTACTCCCTAACGGACTCCCCACCGCCTGCCCCTCAGTTGCGTCTCTCTACGCTTTTTCGTCGGCTGGTTCGTTCGGCAGGGCTCTATGACCTCTGGCGTATTAATCATCCATCCGATCGCTCTTTTTCTTTTTATTCCCACCCTCATAAACTCCATACGCGAATTGACTATTTTTTCGGGAACCTCCCAATGCTGCGTATGCTCTCCTCTGCTTCCATGGAACCTATCTCCTGGTCTGATCATGGCCCTGTTCTTGTGTCTTTTTCCCCTTTCACTTCTTTCTCCCGCCGTTGTCATTGGCGTCTCAATGACTCCTTGCTTAAAACTCCTTCTTCCCGGGACTCGATCCTGCATAGCATAACTACTTACTTTGCGGAAAATGAAGGCTCTGTGTCCTCCCAGGCTATACTATGGGAGGCACATAAAGCGGTGGTCAGAGGCCATTGTATTGCATTGGGCTCTAGACTGAAGCGAGATGCCTTGGCCCGCTCCCGGGAACTTAAGGACCAAATTTCTGCCCTGGAAGCTCTCTTACTAACTAACCCTTCCCTCCCGGTACTGAGGCGGCTGGTAGTTGCACGGTCCCAATTGGGTGACTTGGCCCTTCATAAAGTTGAACGTCAATTGCTTTATGCCAAACAGAGGTTTTATGAAAAGGGCAATAAGGCCCATACAATGCTGGCTAGACGTTTAAGGGATCGTGCGGCTGCTCAGTCTCCTTTTGCCCTGAAGGATGCTGCGGGGACACTACACTATCATCCTAACACCATCTCCCGCCTTCTCCATGATTATTACTCCAAGTTGTACTCTTTACTCTCACAGCTCCCCTCGGATCCGGGAGGGCGTGACGCTGTGTTGGAGACGTTCCTATCCAGGTGCAGCCTTCCGACTCTCTCTGCGTCTGACAGGGAGTCCCTGAACGCTCCCATAGTATTGGAGGAACTCACTGAAATTCTCAAGTCTCTCCCATCTGGGCGCTCTCCAGGACCTGACGGATTCACCTATTTATACTATAAAACCTACTCATCTGTCCTTCTTCCTCGACTGGTCCCCCTGTTCAATTCTTTTCTACGGGGGGAGGGGATTCCGCAGTCCTTTTTACATTCCTTGATTACGCTGATTCCTAAACCTAATAAAGACCCACATGATTGCTCCAGCTTTAGGCCCATAGCCCTGTTGAACTCGGATCTGAAGTTGTTCTCTAAGATTTTGGCAGCTCGTCTCTGTTGTTTCCTCCCCGCCCTTATTCATAAGGACCAAGTGGGTTTCATCCCCTGTCGTCAGGGAGGCGATAATACTAGAAGGGTTGTCAATCTTATAGATATTGTTAACAAGCGATCTGAACAGGCTTTAATATTGAGCTTGGATGCCGAAAAGGCTTTTGATAGATTGGGCTGGCCATTCATGTTCGCTACTCTACAGAAATTTGGGATCACTGGTGACTTCCTCACTGCGCTGCGGGGTCTCTACTCCTCCCCTACTGCCTCTCTCAAGCTCCCGACTGACTCCTCCCCTCCCTTTACCCTTTATAACGGCACTAGACAGGGATGTCCGTTGTCCCCACTGATTTTTGCCCTTTGCATAGAGCCGCTGGCGGCTCTGATCCGGGGGAGTTCGGATGTCTCTGGAATCTCCCTTCATGGGAAGACCTTTAAGATTTGCCTTTTTGCAGATGACGTTTTACTTACCCTCACTAACCCTCTCTTGTCCTTACCTACGCTGTACAAACTCTTGCATGAGTATGGCTTGGTATCGGGCTATAAGGTCAATCTTTCTAAATCTGAAGCAATGTCTGTAAATCTCCCACCCTCTCTGGTCTCCCTACTTCGCTCTAACTATTCTTTCCGCTGGTCTCCCTCTGCCATTAAATATCTTGGAGTCTCCATCACCCCTACATATGCCTCGCTCTATTCTGTAAATTTCCCTACTTTGTTCAGAGAGCTACGTTCTTTGCTAGAAAAATGGAGATCGCAATACATATCCTTTTTCGGGCGAATTGCTGCGGTTAAAATGACCATCCTTCCTAAATTACTTTATTTTTTCGAAACGTTACTGGTGCGGGTTCCGTTGGCTATGCTACGGTCCTTTCAGTCGGCTATTTTCCGGTTCATTTGGGACGCTAAAAGACATAGGCTCCCTATGACGGTCATGATGGCGAACCGAGTTTCTGGAGGTCTGGGGGTCCCAGATGTCACAAAATATTATTGGGCTGCACACCTCCGTCACCTAGCTGCATGGTCTACTCACTTTGCTTATAGTAAATGGATGGAACTTGAAAAATTATGGTTGGCACCTGTCCATCCTAATTCTTTCCTATGGTCCTTCCCGCTTCCGTCCCCTGCATGCACCCTTTTAGGTCCTATGTCTTTCACGAGATATGTCTGGACTTATTGTTCCAGGCGATTCCGACTCCTGTCCCCTTTCTCCCCGATGCAGTCTTTTCTCTACCACCCTGACTTCCCTCCTGGAGGCACCTCACTTATGGTTCGGGAATGGGGCTCGAGAGGTTTGTTCTGCTGGGCTGATGTGGTACATCCTATTACTCGGACTCTTCTGTCTTTTGATGACCTGAAATCTCGTTGGGAACTCCCAGCCTCTGCGTTCACTCACTATACCCAGCTCCGACATTACCTATCCTCTCAGAGGGGCTCGCTAGTGGTTTCGCTCCCTACGAGTTTTGAGAGGTTGTGTAGGAGTGGACCACAGACGAAGGGACTGCTCTCGAGTATTTACTCCCTTTTAATCTCCCCCGTGGACGGAACCCTCCCTTCCCACCGTTATATGGGTCGCTGGGAGGAAGTCCTTAACACTTCTATTACAATTCCTCAGTGGAGGGTAATTTGGGATAGGGCTTCTCGGGCCTCCATATGTACAGCTTACAAAGAGACACAATACAAATTGCTTATGGGTTGGTACCATACCCCTGTCCTCCTCAATAAATTGAACCCTGACTTCCCCCCGCAATGTTGGCGATGTGGTGTGGGACTGGGGGACACTTACCATATATTCTGGTCCTGTCCACTGATCTCTCAATTTTGGGTAATGGTGCAGCGGCTTATCCGTGACATATTGGGAGTTGGGGTGCCCCTAGACCCTTTAATCTATCTCTTACATTTGTCGACTAGGGCCTTGTCTGGTCGACCATTTAAGCTATTTCTACACATCGTCCTGGCAGCGAAAACTCTCATTGCAAAACATTGGAAACAGACTTCCCCCCCGTCTGAGGGTGAACTCCTGGCCCGGGTCCGTGAAATTCGCTCTATGGAATCTCTTACTGCCTCTTTGAATAACACTATCTCACAATTTCTTTCAGTATGGGACCCATGGGACAGATTCACGGATAGGCAACCTCCTTGATCTTTTAGCTCCTTTTGGACCTTTTCCTCTCTTCTTGCTTCTCTCAACCCACTTTCCTATTTCTTTGTACGTTTCCTTTTCTGTTCCCTCGCCCCTCTGTTTGACGTTGTTGTCTTAGTCACCCTCTCCACCCCCCACCCCCCCTCATGTCTAGGACTACTTGATCCAAATGTGCGGTTGTTAACTATAACATTACTGTGTCACAGTTGTGACTACCTGACTTGATTGTTGTGATTTGGATTATTACTTGCTTGCATTTCTCATTTACTGTGGGGTACGTCACCCCGATCATTCCTACTGGTTTGTATTTTTCTGTCTGAATATAATAAAAATTTACAGTTGAAAAAAAAATAAAAAAAAATAATGGACCCCCCACATGTGACCCCATTTTGTAAACTACACCCCTCATGTAATGTATTAAGGGGTGCAGTGAGCATTTACGCCCCACCGGAGAAAAATGAAATGTAATTTTTCATTTGCACCGCCCACTGTTCCAAAGATCTGTCAAACGCCAGTGGGGTGTAAATACTCACTGCACCCATCATTAAATTATGTGAGGGGTTTAGTTTCCAAAATGCGGTCCACTGTTCTGGCACCACGGGGGGCTTTGTAAACGCATATGGCCCCTTACTTCCATTCCAAACAAATTCTCTTTCCAAAAGCTCAATGGCGCTCCTTCTCTTCTGAGAATTGTAGTGCACAGCAGAGCACTTGACGTCCACACACGGGGTATTTCCATACTCAGAAAAAATGGGGTTACAAATTTTGGGGGTAATTTACTCTTATTACCCCTTGTAAAAAATGTAAATTTTGGGGGAAAAACAGCATTTTAGTGAAAAATTTTTTTTTCCATTTACACATCCAACTTTAACAAAAAGTCGTCAAACACCTGTGTGGTGTTAAGGTTCCCTGTACCCCTTGTTACGTTCCTTGAGGGGTGTAGTTTCCAAAAAAGTATTTTTTTTTCTTTGCTGTTCTAGCACCATAGGGGCTTCCTAAATGTGACATGCCCCCCAAAAATTATTTCAGCAAAATTTGCTTTCCAAAAGCCAAATGTGACTCCTTCTCGCCCGCAGAGCATTTTACGTCCTAACATGGGGTTTTTCCATACTCAGAAGAGATGGGGTAACACATTTTGGGGGGCATTTTCTCCCATTACCCTTTGTAAAAAGGGTAAATTTGGGATAAAAAACTTCATTTTATTTTTCTTTTACACATCTGACTTTAATGAAAAGTCGTCAAACACCTGTGGGGTGTTAATCTCTTCAGGACATAGGGCGTATGGATACGCCCTGCATTCCGAGTCCTTAAGGACCGAGGGCGTATCCATACGCCCGTGGGAATTCCGGTCCCCACCGCTAGCCGGTTGGGGACCGGAGCCGGATGCCTGCTGAAATCGTTCAGCAGGCATCCCGGCATATTGCCTAGGGGGGTCATTATGCCCCCCCATGTCGGCGATCGCCGCAGATCGCTGGAAAATTCAGTCCAGCGATCTGCGGCGATTCCGGGTCAATCGGATCTCCAGTGACCCGGAATTACTGGCTGTTCGGGGCCGTCTCTGACGGCCCCGAACAGCCAGAGCCTGCAGGGGTGAGGTGGCACTGGTGCCACCTCACGATCGCCCTGATTCGTCGGCCGACCAATCAGGGCGCATGCTGCGGGTGTCACTCCCGCACCCGCTCCGCCCCTCTTCCGGAGGACGTGAGCGGGTGCGGGACGTGCACCCCGGGTGCTGGGGACACCGATCCCCGGCATCAATGTTGGGATCGGGGCCCCAGGAGCAGCGGCGACGGCGAGGGACTGACCTCATGTGGCTGGATCGTTGGAGGTGAGTGACAGCCTCCTGCTGTTGCTTAGCAACAGCTCCCAGCATGCAAAAAGGGCATGCTGGGAGCTGTAGTTATGCAACAGCAGGAGGCAGACCACCACAACTCCCAGCATTCCCTTATGGGCATGCTGGGACTTATGGTTTTGCAACAGCTGGAGGCACATTTTTTCTATGGAAAAGTGTACCTTCAGCTGTTGTATAACTACAACTCCCAGCTTGCACAAACAGCTAAAGTGCATGCTGGGAGTTGTACTGGTGCATCTGCTGGTTGCATAACTACAACTCCCAGCATGCCCGTTGGCTGTCGGTGACTGCTGAGAGTTGTAGTTTTGCAACAGCTGAAGGCACACTGGTTGTTAAACTTAGAGGTTTTTTTTTTTACCTAACTCAGTGTTTCACGACCGGTGTGACTCCAGCTGTGGCAAACTCCAACTCTCAGCAGTCAATGTACACCATGCACCGTACATGCTGGGAGTTGTAGTTTTGCAACAGCTGGAGGCACACTGGTTGTGAAACACTCAGTTAGGTCACAAACTCAGTGATACATAACCACTGTGCCTACAGTTGTTGCAAAACTACAACTCTCGGCAGTCACCGACAGCCAACGGGCATGCTGGGAGTTGTAGTTATGCAACAGCTGGATGTCTCCCCCCCCCCCCCCCCCCCCCAATGTGAACGTACAGGGTACACTCACATGGGCGGAGGATTACAGTAAGTATCTGGCTGCAAGTTTGAGTTGCCGCAAACTTTCTGCTGCAGCTCAAACTGCCAGCGAGAAACTACTGTGAACCCCCGCCCGTGCGACTATACCCTAAAAACACTATACTACACTAACACAAAATAAAAAGTAAAAAACACTACATATACACATACCCCTACACAGCCCCCCTCCCCTTCCCAATAAAAATGAAAAACGTCTGGTATGTCACTGTTTCCAGAACGGAGCCTCCAGCTGTTGCAAAACAACAACTCCCAGTATTGTCGGACAGCCGTTGACTGTCCAGGCATGCTGGGAGTTTTGCAACAGCTGGAGGCACCCTGTTTGGGAATCACTGGCATAGAATTCCCCTATGTCCACCCCTATGCAAGTCCCTAATTTAGGCCTCAAATGCGCATGGCGCTCTCACTTTGGAGCCCTGTCGTATTTCAAGGCAACAGTTTAGGGTCACATATGGGGTATCGCCGTACTCGGGAGAAATTGTGTTACAAATTTTGGGGGGTATTTTCTGCTTTTGCCCTTTTTAAAAATGTTAAATGTTTGGGAAAACAAGCATTTTAGGTAAAAAATTTTTTTTTTTTTACATATGTCGTGTAACACCTGTGGGGTATAAAAGTTCACTTAACCCCTTGTTACATTCCCCGAGGGGTCTAGTTTCCAAAATGATATGCCATGTGTTTTTTTTTTTGCTGTTCTGGCACCATAGGGGCTTCCTAAATGCGGCATGCCCCCAGAGAAAAATTTTCTTTCAAAAAGCCAAATGTGACTCCTTCTCTTCCGAGACCTGTAGTGCGCAAGAAGAGCACTGTTCACCCCCATATGGGGTGTTTTCTGAATCGGGAGAAATTGGGCTTCAAATTCTTAGGGGTATTTTCTGCTATTACCCTTTTTAAAAATTAAAAAATTTTGGGAAAACAAGCATTTTAGGTAATTTTTTTTTTTTTTTTTTTTTTACATTTGCAAAAGTCGTGAAACACCTGTGGGGTATTAAGGTTCACTTTATCCCATGTTACATTCCCCGAGGGGTCTAGTTTCCAAAATGGTATGCCATGTGATTTTTTTTTGCTGTTCTGGCACCATAAGGGCTTCCTAAATGCAACATGCCCCCCAAAAACCATTTCAGAAAAACGTACGCTCCAAAATCCCCTTGTCGCTCCTTCCCTTCTGAGCCCTCTACTGCGCCCGCCGAACACTTTACATAGACATATGAAGTATTTCCTTACTCGAGAGAAATTGGGCTACAAATACAAGTCAAAATTTTGTCCTTTTACCCCTTGTAAAAATTCAAAAATTGGTCTACAAGAACATGTAAGTTTAAAAAATGAAGATTGTGAATTTTCTCCTTCACTTTGCTGCTATTCCTGTGAAACACCAAAAGGGTCAAAACGCTGACTGAATATCATTTTGAATACTTTGGGGGTGTAGTTTTTATAATGGGGTCATTTATGGGGTATTTCTAATATGAAGACCCTTCAAATCCACTTCAAACCTGAACTGGTCCCTGAAAAATACTGAGTTTGAAAATTTTGTGAAAAATCGGAAAATTGCTGCTGACCGTTGAAGCCCTCTGATGTCTTCCAAAAGTAAAAACACGTCAATTTTATGATGCAAACATAAAGTAGACATATTGTTTATGTGAACCAAAAAAAAAAAAAACGTATTCGAGATATATCTATTTTCCTTACAAGCAGAAAGCTTCAAAGTTAGAAAAATGCAAAATGCTAAATTTTTCATCAAATTTACGAAATTTTCACCAAGAACGGATGCAAGTATCGACAAAAATTTACCACTATGTTAAAGTAGAATATGTCACAAAAAAATAATCTCGGAATCAGAATGATAACTAAAAGCATTCCAGAGTTATTAATGTTTAAAGTGACAGTGGTCAGATGTGCAAAAAACGCTCCGGTCCTTAAGGCCAAAATGGGCTCCGTCCTGAAGGGGTTAAGGCTCACTGGACGTGCCATGAGGGGTGTAGTTTCCAACAATAGTATGCAATGTGGGGGGTTTTCTGCTGTTCTGGCACAATAGGGGCTTCCTAAATGGGACATGCCCCCCCAAAACCATTTCAGAAAAACTCAGTCTACAAAATCCCATTGTCGCTTCTTCCCTTCTGAGCCCTCAACTGCGCCCGCCGAACACTTGACGTACACATATGAGGTATTTCCATACTCGAGAGAAATTGGGTTACAAATTTTGAGAGGATTTTTCTCCTCTTACCCCTTGTAAAAACTTCAAAAACTGGGTTTACAGGAACATGCGAGTGTAAAAACATAAAGTAGAATAGGTCATGAAAAAACAATCTCGGAATCAGAATGAAAGGTAAAACCATCCCAGAGTTATTAATGCTTAAAGTGACAGTGGCCAGATGTGCAAAAAACGCTCTGGTCCTTAACCCCTTAAGGACTCAGCCCATTTTGGCCTTAAGGACTCAGACAATTTAATTTTTACGTTTTCATTTTTTCCTCCTCGCCTTCTAAAAATCATAACTCTTTTATATTTTCATCCACAGACTAGTATGAGGGCTTGTTTTTTGCGTGACCAGTTGTCCTTTGTAATGACATAACTCATTATATCATAAAATGTATGGCGCAACCAAAAAACACTATTTTTGTGGGGAAATTAAAACGAAAAACGCAATTTTGCTAATTTTGGAAGGTTTCGTTTTCACGCCGTACAATTTATGGTAAAAATGACGTGTGTTCTTTATTATGAGGGTCAATACGATTAAAATGATACTCCTTATTACATACTTTTATATTATTGTTGCGCTTAAAAATATCACAAACTTTTTAACCAAATTAGTACGTTTATAATCCCTTTATTTTGATGACCTATAACTTTTTTATTTTTCCGTATAAGCGGCGGTATGGGGGCTCATTTTTTGTGCCATGATCTGTACTTTTTTTTTGATACCACATTTGCATATAAAAAACTTTTAATACATTTTTTATAATTTTTTTTTTAATAAAATGTATTAAAAAAGTAGGAATTTTGGACTTTTTTTTTTTTTTTTTCACGCCGTTAACCGTACGGGATCATTAACATTTTATTTTAATAGTTCGGACATTTACGCATGTGCCGATACCAAATATGTCTATAAAAAAAAAAATTCCGCTTTTTGGGGGTAAAATAGGAAAAAACGGCCGTTTTACTTTTTTATCGGGGGAGGGGATTTTTCACTTTTTTTTTACTTTTACATTTTTTTACTTTTTTTTTTACACTTGAATAGTCCCCATAGGGGACTATTCATAGCAATACCATGATTGCTAATACTGATCTGTTCTATGTATAGGACATAGAACAGATCAGTATTATCGGTCATCTCCTGCTCTGGTCTGCTCGATCACAGACCAGAGCAGGAGACGCCGGGAGCCGCACGGAGGAAGGAGAGGGGACCTCCGTGCGGCGTTATGAATGATCGGATCCCCGCAGCAGCGCTGCGGGCGTTCCGATCATTCATTCAAATCGCGCACTGCCGCAGATGCCGGGATCTGTATTGATCCCGGCACCTGAGGGGTTAATGGCGGACGCCCGCGAGATCGCGGGCGTCGGCCATTGCCGGCGGGTCCCTGGCTGCGATCAGCAGCCGGGATCAGCCGCGCATGACACGGGCATCGCTCCGATGCCCGCGGTTATGCTTAGGACGTAAATGTACGTCCTGGTGCGTTAAGTACCACTGCACCAGGACGTACATTTACGTCCTGCGTCCTTAAGGGGTTAAAGCCAAAATGGGCCTGGTCCTTAAAGTAATTTACAAATGTGTATACATTTCTTTCACCGTTTATTTGAATTTTTTCCTCCTAGGTGCCTCTTAAAAGGAAAACTTAGGTGCAGGAACACTCAATCCCTATCAAAAGATAAGGGATAAATATCTGATTGTAGGGGGTCCGACTGCTGAGAACCCTTGCGATCTTCTGCACAGGACCCCGTCAGTCCCCAGTAATGCGGCATGTTGACCCCCGCATGAAGTGGTGGCTGACAAGCCTCCTCCATGCATCTTTATAGGAGAGTTAGAGATACAGCATTCGGGTTTCTCAGGCTCTCCCATAGAGATACATAGAGGGGGGGGGGGGGGGGGGGTCAGTGGCCGCTTTTTGTGGGATTTGAAACCCTCTCTTCCTGAAGAGAACCTGGGTGCCATGTAGGAGATTGCGGTGGGTCCAAGTGGTTTAATCCCCGCGATCAGACACTTCTTTCATATCCTTTGGAAAGGGGATAAGTGTTCCTGCACTGAAGTACTCCTTTAAGTGTAACAAATATGCAAAAAAAAAAAAAGAGAGAGAGAGAGAAATCGGTAAAGGGGCCAAGCACTTTTTCATAGCACTGTATATGTCATCCAGTATTCAAAACATGTAGCAAAAACTGACCTAATAAAATCGTAACGTTAGAGATCTTACCTCTTCAATTTGGTTTCTTTGCGTAAGCAGTGCACAGGTTAAAAAAATCATGACATATATTATGATGTCTCAGACTTATTATACGTTGCCTTTTCGTACCAAAATATATAAATTTAATGACACAAGAAAATCAGAAGGAACAAAACGTACATGAGACGTACACATTGTCTGAACATAATGGGTTCTCTTTTATGAAGCGATATTACATAGTTACATAGTTACATAGTTAGTATGGTCGAAAAAAGACATATGTCCATCAAGTTCAACCAGGGAATTAAGGGGTAGGGGTGTGGCGCGATATTGGGGAAGGGATGAGATTTTATATTTCTTCATAAGCATTAATCTTATTTTGTTCCAGGAATGTATCTAATCCTGTTTTAAAGCTGTTAATTGTTCCTGCTGTGACCAGTTCCTGAGGTAGACCGTTCCATAAATTCACAGTCCTCACGGTAAAGAAGGCGTGTCGCCCCTTGAGACTAAACTTTTTCTTCTCCAGACGGAGGGAGTGCCCCCTCGTCCTTTGGGGGGGTTTAACCTGGAACAGTTTTTCTCCATATTTTTTGTATGGGCCATTAATATACTTATATACGTTTATCATATCCCCCCTTAAACGTCTCTTCTCAAGACTAAACAATTGTAACTCCTTTAATCGCTCCTCATAGCTAAGATGTTCCATGCCCCATATTAGTTTAGTCGCGCGTCTCTGCACCCTTTCCAACTCCGCAGTGTCCCTTTTATGGACAGGTGCCCAAAACTGAACAGCATATTCCAGGTAAGGCCGTACCAATGATTTATAAAGGGGGAGTATTATGTCCCTGTCCCTTGAGTCCATGCCTCTTTTGATACATGACAATATCCTGCCGGCTTTGGAAGCAGCAGCCTGACATTGCATGCTATTCTGTAGTCTGTGATCTACAAGTACACCCAGATCCTTCTCTACCAGTGACTCTGACAGTTTAATCCCCCCTAAGACATACGATGCATGCAGGTTATTAGTACCCAGATGCATAACTTTACATTTATCCACATTGAACCTCATTTGCCAAGTGGATGCCCAGACACTTAGTCTATCCAAGTCATCTTGTAACTTATACACCTCCTCTATAGACTGTACCGTGCTACAAAGCTTGGTGTCATCTGCAAAGATAGAAACAGAGCTGTTAATACCATCCTCTATATCATTGATAAATAAATTAAACAACAGCGGGCCCAGTACTGAACCTTGGGGTACACCACTAATAACCGGGGACCAATCAGAGTACGAATCATTGACCACCACTCTCTGGGTACGATCCATGAGCCAGTGTTCAATCCAGTTACAATCTAAAGTTTCCAAGCCCAAGGACCTTAACTTACCTGTCAGACGTCTATGAGGGACAGTATCAAACGCTTTGGCAAAATCCAGAAACACTATATCCACAGCCATTCCTCTGTCAAGGCTTCTACTCACCTCTTCATAAAAGCAAATTAGATTGGTTTGACAACTTCTATCCTTAGTAAACCCATGCTGGCTATCACTTATAATACAATTATCCCCTATGTATTCCTGTATGTAATCCCTTATAAGTCCTTCAAACAATTTACCCACAATGCACGTTAAACTTACCGGTCTATAGTTATCTGGGGAAGACCTAGAGCCCTTTTTGAAGATTGGCACCACATTCGCCTTGCGCCAGTCCCTTGGCACAATACCAGACACCAGAGAATCTCTAAATATCATGAACAGGAGTACAGATATTACTGAACTTACCTCTCTAAGAACTCTTGGGTGTAGTCCATCCGGCCCTGGGGATTTGCTTACATTTATATCACTTAACTTACCTTGTACCATCTCTACATTAAGCCAGTTCAGTACATTACATGATGTGTTACCAGCACTGACCTGGCCAATGTCAGCTCCTTCTTCCATAGTGTATACAGAACTAAAGAACCCATTCAGTAGCTCCGCCTTCTCTTGATCGCCTGTGACAACCTCCCCATTATCATTATTAAGGGGTCCTACATGCTCTGTCCTTGGTTTTTTTGCATTTATATATCTAAAAAAATATTTAGGATTAGTTTTGCTTTCTTTGGCCACCTGTCTCTCATTTTGAATTTTTGCTGTTTTTATTACATTTTTACAGATTTTATAAAGCTCCTTGTACTGTTTAAATGTTATCGCTGACCCCTCAGATTTGTATTTTTTGAAGGCTATTTTTTTGTTGTTTATTGCTCTTTTAACATCATGTGTCAGCCATGTAGGATTTAGTTTTAATCGTTTATATTTGTTCCCCTTTGGTATATATTTAGCTGTATAGTTATTTAGAGTTGATTTAAAGATGTCCCATTTACCTTCTGTATCAGTATTTGAGAACACCTCCCCCCAGTCTATGTCCTGTAGTGCAGCCCTCAGCCCAGGGAAGTTTGCCTTTTTAAAGTTATATGTTTTTGCTTTCCCCGTCTGTCTTTGTTTTCTACATTTTAAGTCAAAAGTAACTATATTGTGGTCGCTATTACCAAGGTTTTCCCGCACAGTTACATTACCAACCAGCTCTGCGTTGTTGGAAATGATCAGATCCAACAAGGCATCACTTCTTGTTGGGTCCTCCACAAACTGGCCCATAAAATTATCCTGCAATAAATTTAGGAATTGTCGCCCCTTTGTAGTTTTAGCCAACCCCGGACCCCAATCTATATCTGGATAGTTAAAATCTCCCATTATTACCACTGTACCTGCCCGGGCGGCCCTCTCTATTTGTTTATACAGCCGACCTTCTATCTCTTCAGTAATATTAGGGGGTCTGTAGATTACACCAAATATTATTTTTTCAGTATTTCCCTCCTTTTGTAATTCTACCCACAGTGATTCCACCTCCTCAGAATCATCACACACTATGGCATCGTTCACACTGACTTTCATACCACTTCTTACATACAGACAGACTCCACCACCTTTTCTGTTCATTCTATCCTTGCGAAACAATGTAAACCCCTGCAGATTGACAGCCCAGTCATGCGAGGAGTCCAGCCATGTCTCAGTGACCCCAACTATATCAATATGTTCCTCCAGTATCAAGGCCTCAAGCTCCCCCATTTTATTTGCTAGGCTTCTGGCATTTGTGAACATACACTTTACATTTCCATCCTTTATGTTATTGGGGTTAATGGGATTCAAGGGTGTAAGTTTTACTTTCCTATGAAGCTTATTCCTATTAACTATTCTAACCCCTCCCTCCGCTCCACCCCCTGGTACATTTATAATTCCCACCTCTCTATCTACACTATCTTCCCCCTCTTTGCTGTAGGTTCCCTCCCCCCAAGTCCCTAGTTTAAACACTCCTCCACCCTTCTAGCCATCTTCTCCCCAAGCAAAGCTGCACCCTCCCCATTGAGGTGCAGCCCGTCCCTACGGTAGAGCCGGTAACCGACAGCGAAGTCAGCCCAGTTCTCCATGAACCCAAACCCTTCCTTCCTACACCAGCTTCTGAGCCACTTGTTTACCTCCCTGATCTCCCGCTGCCTCTCTGGTGCGGCTCGTGGTACTGGTAGTATTTCAGAAAAGACTACCTTGGAGGTCCTTGCCTTAAGCTTGCGGCCTAAGTCCCTGAAATCATTTTTAAGGACACTCCACCTACCTCTTACTTTGTCATTGGTGCCAATATGTACCATGACTGCTGGGTCCTCTCCAGCCCCGCCCAACAACCTGTCAACCCGATCCGCGATGTGCCGAACTCGTGCGCCAGGCAGACAACACACTGTTCGGCGATCCCGGTCTTTGTGACAGATTGCCCTGTCTGTCCCCCTAATAATTGAGTCCCCCACCACTAGTACCTGTCTGGCCTGCCCTGTACTCCTCCCTCCCTCCTTACTGGAGCAGACACCCCCCTGGCGGTCAGAGGCGGTATCCTGCTGCAGTTCTGCTAGCTCTGTAATGGCATCCCCCTCATCTGCCAAGCGGGCAAACTTGTTGGGGTGTGCCAGTTCAGGACTAGCCTCCCTGACACTTTTTCCCCTACCCCTCTTTCTAACTGTAACCCAGCTAACTGCCTGACTGTCCTGCAACTCCGTCCCACTGTCCTCCCCCACCTCTATTCCCGAGAGTGCCTGCTCAGTGAGCACGAGACTCCTCTCCATGTTGTTAATGCTTCTCATTGTTGCCAGTCGCCCCTCTAGATGCAGGATCTGGGCTTCCAAACGGACAACTAGCACACATCTCGCACAACAATATGCACCCTCAAACTGTTGTTCAAAGATTGCATACATTGAACAGGATGTACATTGGACTGCGTTTTCCAACATGGAGGTCATCTAATTATGGGGTTTTCACAAATGTATAGGAAAAAACAGACAGTCAAAATTACACTTAAAATTTTTTGTAGACCTTGTGGGTTCAAAAATTAAAACTCACAGCGATCTCAACCTCCTGCTTTCAAACTCCAGTTTTTGAAACTCCTCTTTCACGCCCCCTCTTACACAGCAACACTCAGAAAGAGCAAGCTCTCAATAAGAGTCCCAAGCTAAGATTTATACACCTGTGCCCAATCTACTCCTCCTCCCCCTAGAGGTGGAACAGAGAAAAAAAAAAAAAAAAAATGAAGGGTGTTTAAACTCTAACAGTTATCCCACTATGTGCAAAAGAGAAAAACTTACCCAAAATATGAATGTGGGCTATAGGCAGTCGCACCCACTCCACAGATTCACTCCGCACAACAGATAATCACAGTTTTTGAAACTCCTCTTTCACGCCCCCTCTTACACAGCAACACTCAGAAAGAGCAAGCTCTCAATAAGAGTCCCAAGCTAAGATTTATACACCTGTGCCCAATCTACTCCTCCTCCCCCTAGAGGTGGAACAGAGAAAAAAAAAAAAAAAAATGAAGGGTGTTTAAACTCTAACAGTTATCCCACTATGTGCAAAAGAGAAAAACTTACCCAAAATATGAATGTGGGCTATAGGCAGTCGCACCCACTCCACAGATTCACTCCGCACAACAGATAATCACAGTTTTTGAAACTCCTCTTTCACGCCCCCTCTTACACAGCAACACTCAGAAAGAGCAAGCTCTCAATAAGAGTCCCAAGCTAAGATTTATACACCTGTGCCCAATCTACTCCTCCTCCCCCTAGAGGTGGAACAGAGAAAAAAAAAAAAAAAAAATGAAGGGTGTTTAAACTCTAACAGTTATCCCACTATGTGCAAAAGAGAAAAACTTACCCAAAATATGAATGTGGGCTATAGGCAGTCGCACCCACTCCACAGATTCACTCCGCACAACAGATAATCACAGTTTTTGAAACTCCTCTTTCACGCCCCCTCTTACACAGCAACACTCAGAAAGAGCAAGCTCTCAATAAGAGTCCCAAGCTAAGATTTATACACCTGTGCCCAATCTACTCCTCCTCCCCCTAGAGGTGGAACAGAGAAAAAAAAAAAAAATGAAGGGTGTTTAAACTCTAACAGTTATCCCACTATGTGCAAAAGAGAAAAACTTACCCAAAATATGAATGTGGGCTATAGGCAGTCGCACCCACTCCACAGATTCACTCCGCACAACAGATAATCACAGTTTTTGAAACTCCTCTTTCACGCCCCCTCTTACACAGCAACACTCAGAAAGAGCAAGCTGTTCAGTAGAGAAGAGCGAATCGAAACTGATGAACCCGAATTTGTTACGAATTTCAGAAAATAGTCGATTCGCAACAGATGGGAATATCGCCACAATTCTATCACCCAAATCACATCATTAAATTCCATTTACTGTGGTGCAGGCTCCAGGGCATCTAAAATGGCGGATCCACATGTCAGTACATGGAGGAAGGAATGCTGGGTAGGCGGGAAGGCAAGGCAGGAAGGGAAGTAGGCGGGATGACCCTGAATTACATGCAGGATGCAGCCTATCAGCAGCCCAGGGGCGTAGGAACCAGGGAGGATGAATCCCCCCCCACCAATTCAGGCTGAGGGACCGATAATGGTTTTATCTCCCCCCGCCCGCCGCTACTTTCAATAAGCACTGTCACTCCGGTAAGAAAATTTGAAATATACCTCATTCGGCAGGCCAGCTGATGCCTGCGGCCTTCCTGTATTAGTTACTTGCCCTTTAAGACAGCAAGGAATTCTGGGGGATGAGGTGACGTGCCTGTGCGCAGCTACGTACTGCAGCGTAGCCAGGCCAGGACTGGCCATTGCGCACACCGGGCATTTTCCCGGTGGGACGGACCGTCTGTGGGCTGGGCCGTCCCCCTGCCTGCTCTTAATACTAAGCAGCCGCAGTTTGCAGTCACAGCTATAAGAGCTCTGACTGTGTGGGCATGCTGGGACTTGTAGTTTGGCAACAGCTGGAGGCATCCAGGTTGGGAAACACTGATCTATCTGTTAATCTATCAATCTATCTATCACTTAGTGTTTTCTAACAGGAGTTCCTCCAGCTGTTTCATAACTACAACTCCCAGCATGCCTTTGGCTGTGTGGGCATGCTGAAAGTTATTGTTTTGCAACAGCTGGAGGCACACTGGTTGGGAAACACTGACCTCTCTATCTATCTCATATCTATCTATCTATTTATCTCATATCTATCTATCTATCTATCTATCTATCTATCTCATATCTATCTATCTATCTATCTATCTCATATCTATATATCTCATCTATCTATCTCATCTATCTATCTCCTATCTATCTATCTCCTATCTATCTATTTATCTCATATCTATCTATCTATCTATCTATCAATCTATCTAATATCTATCTATTTATCTCTCATGTCTATCTGTCTTTCTATTTATCTTATATTCAGGGACTTTTCTGAGAGGGGGACCGCCATTTTTTTTTCATTTACCCATAGCATACTAAAAGGGGTTATCCACCATAAGGTGATTTTAGTACGTACCTGGCAGACAGTAATGGACATACTTAGGAAGGATCTGCGCTTGTCTTGGGGCTAAATGGGGCTAATGTTAAGTCATGTGATTACCATAATACTGTGGCAAGCATTTTGTGAACTTGTTTTTCCTGTTTGACTTTTCTTTTTTTGACTACAAATCCCACAATTCCATTTCCCTCCCTCCCACAAATCAGCCACCCCACCCATTGAAACATAAATGAGCTGCAGACCTGTGGTTTTCATTCAGCGTGCCTCCAGCTGTTGCATTAGTGGCTTATTGATCCCTCCACCCATTGATGCAGACAGACACCCTGTCATCAGCTGACTAGTGAGTCAGGTCTCGGCCGCATTGCAAGCTGGGAAAAATCAGAGACAACAGTCATTTTGTATGCTGGTAAAAAAATATAGTGAGGTGAAATTCACAGAAGAATTGTGAGAAAACCGTCACACACTATACAGACACTATATTATGAACTACACTAACTTTACAGCTCCTGTAGCATAGCCAAATAAAAAATATTCCCGGAATACCCCTTTAAAGGTAAAACTGTCAGCAAAGTCAGCCACACTAACCAGTGGCACTGGCTGGTAGTGCATGTGATGCTGATTAAAATGATGCTAACCTTCACGTTTTGTGATTATGATAATGAGGACCAAGTGGCACGGGCGGGGTGAGAAGCTTGCCTTCGGGCACTGTGACATCGGCCGGGCTAATGAATATTCATCCCCTCCCTCCGCTTCTCCCTCTCCGCTTCCCAAAAACATCTTCTGCACATGTGCCGCTTCCTGGGTACACCCGGAAGTGGCCTCAGCGCAGCTTCAGTACAGCCCAGGAAGCGGCACATGTGCAGAAGACGTATTTGGAAAGTGGAGAGGGAAAGGGAGGGAGGAAATGAATATTCATTAGCCCAGCCAATGTCACAGTGCCCGAAGGCAAGTGTGGTGTCCCGGTACAGAATTGCATACAATACTGTCACGATTCGGCTGGCTGGAGGTGGATCCTCTGTGCCAGAGAGGGATTGGCGTGGACCGTGCTGGTGGACCGGTTCTAAGTTGCTACTGGTATTCACCAGAGCCCGCCGCAAAGCGGGATGGTCTTGCAGCGGCGGTAGCAACCAGGTCGTATCCACCAGCAACGGCTCAACCTCTCTGACTGCTGAAGATAGGCGCGGTACAAGGGAGTAGACAAGAGCAAGGTCGGACGTAGCAGAAGGTCAGGGCAGGCAGCAAGGATCGTAGTCAGGGGCAACGGCAGGAGGTCTGGAACACAGGCTAGGAACACACAAGGAAACGCTTTCACTGGCACAATGGCAACAAGATCCGGCGAGGGAGTGCAGGGGAAGTGAGGTATAAATAGGGAGTGCACAGGTGAACACACTAATTAAGCCTGCTGCGCAAATCAGTGGCGCAGTGGCCCTTTAAATTGCAGAGACCCGGCGCGCGCGCCCTAAGGAGCGGGACCGCGCGCGCCGGGACAAGACCGACGGGGAGCGAGTCAGGTACGGGAGCCGGGATGCGCATCGCGAGCGGGCGCCTCCCGCATCGCGAATCGCATCCCGGCTGAGAGAGATATTGCAGCGCACCCGGTCAGCAGGTCTGACCAGGGCGCTGCAAATGCGAGGATGTTGCGAGGGCTCCGGGGAGGAGCGGGGACCCGGAGCGCTCGGCGTAACAGTACCCCCCCTTGGGTCTCCCCCTCTTCTTGGAGCCTGAGAACCTGAGGATAAGACTTTTGTCTAAGATGTTGTCCTCAGGTTCCCAGGATCTCTCTTCTGGGCCACAGCCTTCCCAATCCACCAAAATTTTTTTTTTTCCTCTGACCGTCTTGGAGGCCAGAATCTCCTTCACGGAGAAGACGTCAGAAGAACCGGAAACAGGAGTGGGAGAAACAAGTTTGGGAGAGAAGCGGTTAATGATGACTGGTTTAAGGAGAGAGACATGGAAGGCATTGGGAATACGAAGAGAAGGAGGAAGAAGGAGTTTGTAAGAGACAGGGTTAATCTGGCACAAGACTTTGAAAGGACCAAGATAGCGTGGTCCCAGTTTGTAACTGGGGACACGAAAGCGGACATATTTAGCGGAGAGCCATACCTTGTCTCCGGGAACAAAAATGGGGGGAGTTCTTCTTTTCTTATCGGCAAATCTTTTCATCCGAGATGAAGCCTGTAAAAGAGAATTTTGGGTCTCTTTCCATATGGTGGAAAGATCACGAGTCACTTAATCCACAGCGGGCAAACCAGAGGGCAAGGGAGTAGGGAGGGGAGGAAGAGGGTGACGGCCGTACACCACGAAAAATGGGGATTTAGCAGAAGATTCGTAGACTCTGAAGTTGTATGAGAATTCGGCCCATGGTAGAAGATCTGCCCAGTCATCCTGGCGGGAGGAAACAAAATGCCGTAAATAGTCACCCAGGACCTGATTAACTCTTTCTACTTGCCCATTGGATTGGGGATGATAAGAAGAAGAGAAGTTTAATTTGATCTTGAGCTGTTTACAGAGGGCCCTCCAGAATTTAGACACGAATTGGACGCCTCTATCTGAGACGATATGTGTGGGCAAACCGTGAAGGCGAAAAATGTGTACAAAAAATTGCTTTGCCAACTGAGGCGCTGAAGGAAGACCAGGAAGAGGAATAAAATGTGCCATCTTGGAAAATCGATCAACGACCACCCAAACAACTGTGTTTCCACGGGATGAGGGCAAGTCCGTAATAAAGTCCATACCAATCTGTGACCAAGGCTGTTCAGGAACAGGCAGAGGATGAAGGAGACCAGCAGGCTTCTGGCGAGGAGTCTTATCCCGGGCACAGACAGTACAGGCCCGCACGAAATCAATAACATCAGTCTCCAGAGTCGGCCACCAATAATATCGAGAGATGAGTTGCAAGGATTTTTTGATGCCCACATGGCCTGCGAGGTGGGAGGAGTGTCCCCATTTGAGAATCCCGAGACGCTGGCGTGGAGAAACGAAGGTCTTCCCTGGAGGAGTTTGCCTGATGGAAGCTGGAGAAGTGGAGATCAGACAGTCCGGAGGAATGATGTGTTGCGGAGAGACCTCTACTTCAGAGGCATCAGAAGAACGAGAGAGGGCATCGGCCCTAATGTTCTTGTCAGCAGGGCGAAAATGGATTTCAAAGTTAAAACGGGCAAAGAACAACGACCACCTAGCCTGGCGAGGGTTCAGTCGTTGGGCAGACTGGAGATAGGAGAGATTCTTGTGATCAGTGTATATGATAACTGGAAATTTTGATCCCTCCAGCAGGTGCCTCCATTCCTCATGCGCCAATTTAATGGCCAGTAGTTCTCGATCCCCGATGGAATAGTTTCTCTCCGCCGGGGAGAAGGTCCTAGAAAAAAAACCACAAGTCACAGCATGCCCGGAAGAATTTTTTTGTAGAAGGACAGCTCCAGCTCCCACTGAGGAGGCATCTACCTCCAATAGGAAGGGTTTAGATGGGTCAGGTCTGGAGAGCACGGGAACGGAAGAAAAGGCAGACTTGAGATGTTTAAATGCGTCTTCCGCTTGGGGGGACCAGGACTTGGGATTGGCATCTTTCTTGGTTAAAGCCACGATAGGAGCCACAATAGTGGAAAAGTGTGGAATAAACTGTCTGTAATAATTGGCGAACCCCAAAAAATGTTGGATAGCACGGAGTCCGGAGGGGCGTGGCCAATCTAAGACAGCAGAGAGTTTATCTGGGTCCATTTGTAGTCCCTGGCCAGAGACCAAGTATCCTAGGAAAGGAAGAGATTGACATTCAAAGAGACATTTCTCCATTTTGGCATAAACTTGATTGTCACAAAGTCTCTGAAGAACCATGCGGACATGCTGGCGGTGTTCTTCTAAGTTGGCAGAAAAAATCAGAATATCGTCCAGATAAACCACAACACAGGAATATAGGAGATCACGAAAAATTTCATTAACAAAGTCTTGGAAGACGGCAGGGGCGTTGCATAGGCCAAAGGGCATGACCAGATACTCAAAGTGTCCATCTCTGGTGTTAAATGCGGTCTTCCATTCGTCCCCCTCCCTGATGCGGATGAGATTATAAGCACCTCTTAAGTCCAGTTTGGTAAAGATGTGGGCACCTTGTAAGCGATCAAAGAGTTCCGAGATAAGAGGTAAGGGGTAGCGTTTTTTTACCGTGATTTTATTAAGTCCGCGGTAATCAATACAAGGACGTAGGGAGCCATCTTTTTTGGACACAAAAAAACCCCAGCTCCGGCAGGAGAGGAGGACTTGCGGATAAACCCCTTTTTTAAATTCTCCTGGATGTACTCCGACATGGCAAGAGTCTCAGGAGCAGACAGAGGATAGATTCTGCCCCGGGGTGGGGTAGTACCCAGGAGGAGGTCAATAGGACAGTCATAAGGCCTGTGAGGAGGCAAAGTCTCAGCTTGCTTTTTGCAAAAAAACATCAGAATAGTCCATATAAGCCTTAGGAAGACCGAATACAGGGGGAACCACAGGGTCACGGCAAGGAGTACTGGGAACCGATTTAAGACAGTCCTTGTGACAAGAAGTACCCCAGTTCTTGATTTCTCCTGTGGACCAATCAAGGGTTGGGGAATGGCGTTGAAGCCACGGTAATCCAAGAAGAATTTCAGAAGTGCAGTTGGAGAGGACCAAAAATTCAATTTTTTCGTGATGAGGTCCGATGCACATTAGGAGAGGTTCCGTGCGGTAACGCACGGTACAGTCCAATCTTTCATTGTTAACAGAATTGATGTAGAGGGGTCTGGCGAGACTGGTCACCGGGATGTTGAACCTGTTGATGAGAGAGGCCAAAATAAAATTTCCTGCAGATTCGGAATCCAAGAAGGCCGTAGCAGAGAAGGAGAAGGTAGAGGAAGATATCCGCACAGGCACAGTGGAGAAGCAGAGTAGACATCAAGAACTGTCTCATCTTTGTGCGGAGTCAGCATACGTCTTTCCAGGCGGGGAGGACGGATAGGACAATCTTTCAAGAAGTGTTCGGTACCGGCACAGTACAGGCATAGGTTCTCCATGCGGCGTTGTGTCCTCTCTTGAGGTGTCAAGCGAGACCGGTCAACTTGCATAGCCTCCACGGCGGTAGGCACAGGAACGGATTGCAGAGGACCAGAGGAGAGAGGAGCCGGGGAGAGAAACCGCCTCGTGCGAACAAAGTCCATATCCTGGCGGAGCTCCAGACGCCTTTCGGAAAAACGCATGTCAATGCGGGTGGCAAGATGAATAAGTTCATGCAGGTTAACAGGAATTTCTCGTGCGGCCAGCACATCTTTAATGTTGCTGGATAGGCCTTTTTTAAAGGCCGCGCAGAGGGCCTCATTATTCCAGGATAATTCGGAGGCAAGAATACGGAATTGGATGGCGTACTCGCCAACAGAAGAATTACCCTGGACCAGGTTCAGCAGGGCAGTCTCAGCAGAAGAGGCTCGGGCAGGTTCCTCAAAGACACTTCGGATCTCCGTGAAGAAGGAGTGTACAGAGGCAGTGACAGGGTCATTGCGGTCCCAGAGCGGTGTGGCCCATGACAGAGCTTTCCCAGACAGAAGGCTGACTACGAAAGCCACCTTAGACCTTTCAGTGGGAAACAGGTCCGACATCATCTCCAGATGCAGGGAACATTGGGAAAGAAAGCCACGGCAAAACTTAGAGTCCCCATCAAATTTATCCGGCAAGGATAATCGTAAGCCGGAAGCGGCCACTCGCTGCGGAGGAGGTGCAGGAGCTGGCGGAGGAGATTGTTGCTGGAGCTGTGGTAATAGCTGCTGTAGCATCACGGTCAGTTGAGACAGCTGGTGACCTTGTTGCGCTATCTGTTGCGACTGCTGGGCGACTACCGTGGTGAGGTCGGTGACAACTGGCAGTGGGACTTCAGCGGGATCCATGGCCGGATCTACTGTCACGATTCGGCTGGCTGGAGGTGGATCCTCTGTGCCAGAGAGGGATTGGCGTGGACCGTGCTGGTGGACCGGTTCTAAGTTGCTACTGGTATTCACCAGAGCCCGCCGCAAAGCGGGATGGTCTTGCAGCGGCGGTAGCAACCAGGTCGTATCCACCAGCAACGGCTCAACCTCTCTGACTGCTGAAGATAGGCGCGGTACAAGGGAGTAGACAAAAGCAAGGTCGGACATAGCAGAAGGTCAGGGCAGGCAGCAAGGATCGTAGTCAGGGGCAACGGCAGGAGGTCTGGAACACAGGCTAGGAACACACAAGGAAACGCTTTCACTGGCACAATGGCAACAAGATCTGGCAAGGGAGTGCAGGGGAAGTGAGGTATAAGTAGGGAGTGCATAGGTGAGAATACTGATTAGGCCTGCTGCGCCAATCAGTGGCGCAGCGGCCCTTTAAATGGCAGAGACCCGGCGCGCGTGCGCCCTAAGGAGCGGGGCCGCGCGCGCCGGGACAACACAGACGGGGAACGGGTCAGGTTCGGGAGCCGAGATGCGCATCGCGAGCGGGCGCGTCCCGCATCGCAAATCGCATCCCGGCTGGGAGTAATATCGCAGCGCACCCGGTCAGCAGGTCTGACCGGGGCGCTGCGAATGAGAGAACGCTGCGAGCGCTCCGGGGAGGAGCGGGGACCCGGAGCGCTCGGCGTAACAACGGTCAGTTGAGACAGCTGGTGGCCTTGTTGCGCTATCTGTTGCGACTGCTGGGCGACCACCGTGGTGAGGTCGGCGACAACTGGCAGTGGGACTTCAGCGGGATCCATGGCCAGATCTACTGTCACGATTCGGCTGGCTGGAGGTGGATCCTCTGTGCCAGAGAGGGATTGGCGTGGACCGTGCTGGTGGACCGGTTCTAAGTTGCTACTGGTATTCACCAGAGCCCGCCGCAAAGCGGGATGGTCTTGCAGCGGCGGTAGCAACCAGGTCGTATCCACCAGCAACGGCTCAACCTCTCTGACTGCTGAAGATAGGCGCGGTACAAGGGAGTAGACAAGAGCAAGGTCGGACGTAGCAGAAGGTCAGGGCAAGCAGCAAGGATCGTAGTCAGGGGCAACGGCAGGAGGTCTGGAACACAGGCTAGGAACACACAAGGAAACGCTTTCACTGGCACAATGGCAACAAGATCCGGCGAGGGAGTGCAGGGGAAGTGAGGTATAAATAGGGAGTGCACAGGTGAACACACTAATTAAGCCTGCTGCGCCAATCAGTGGTGCAGTGGCCCTTTAAATTGCAGAGACCCGGCGCGCGCGCGCCCTAAGGAGCGGGACCGCGCGCGCCGGGACAAGACCGACGGGGAGCGAGTCAGGTACGGGAGCCGGGATGCGCATCGCGAGCGGGCGCCTCCCGCATCGCGAATCGCATCCCGGCTGAGAGAGATATTGCAGCACACCCGGTCAGCAGGTCTGACCGGGGTGCTGCAAATGCGAGGATGTTGCGAGCGCTCCGGGGAGGAGCGGGGACCCGGAGCGCTCGGCGTAACAAGTACCTTGTGTAGAGGTCCCCAAAGTCAGAGTAACTACGTTCAGGTAGGGTTCCTCAGGTGGGACAGCCTCTAGTCGCCTTTCCTAAAGTTTATCTCTAATAATGATAATTGTATATATTTAATAATTATATATATGTTCTATAGTAATGTATAGTACTTACCTTGTTTGGACTCGCAGGACCTTCGGTCATGTGACCATGCTAGTAACCTCTATGGTATGTTGCAGGACCTTAGGAGGTCCTTGGGTCACGTGTTACCCACAAATCTCTGTAATGATGATTGACATCAGTATGGACCAATAAGCAGTAGTCCAGCCCCTGCCCATATAAGGGAGCTGCGTCCAATTATCGCTCTCTTAGGTTGCTGCTCTCGTGGATGCCGAACTAACAGGACGGTGCTACGCAACTTTCAAAGGCACGCTAGGCCTCAAACACCTGCCGGCCTCAGCGGAACCAAAAACGTGAGTTCAAACCTAAATCCCCGCTATTGCTAGCATGACTACTGGATCGCAATTAACCCCTAAATCCAGTGGAGCAACGCATAGTATCAAAAGACTCTTAATGATAAATTCCCAACCTTTGTCAATCATCAAGCAAAAGCTGTTGTTATACCCAGAGACTGTTGTAATATTGAAGCTTGCAGAAAATCTTCAGTAAACGTTAATGCTGTTTCAGAAAACTCTTGTGGGCAATCTATTCTTCTTATCTACCTCCCTATCGCTCTTGGAAAGGTGGCGGTAGGGAAAGCTTTATTGAGGAGCCCACACCCTGGCGTCACGAATAGCAAGGGTTAACAAGCACTCCGCATACCCTACATCCCCCAGGCTATCACACAAGCTTCTCACCCCGCCCGTGCCACATGGTCCTCACTTCCATAATAACAAAACGGAATATAACAACAGAACAAGGGGACGGATCCTGGCAAGGATAGCATCATTTTAATCAGCATCACGTGCACTACCAGCCAGTACCACTGTTTAGTGCGGGTGGTTTGCTGACAGTTTTCCTTTAAACAGCAGAAAGGAGGGCCCGCTGTGAGCCCCTAACCCCAAGTCTAGCCCCAAACCTCTATTCACTTAGACTGCAGGATGGGCTGCGGGTACTTTAAGGCAATCACAGGGGCTGCCTGGGGCAGGCACTACTTTATGGGGGCACTATCTACTTGGAGCATTACTTACCTGGGTAAAGTACCTACTGGTGGTATTACCTACTGAGAGCACTACTTATCATGGGCATTACCTACCTGGGGGCACTACCTACTGAGGGCACTACCTGCAAGGGGCAGTAACTACCTGGGGCATCACTAGCTACTGGAACATTACCTATCTTGCAACCTACTACCTTTTAGGGCATTAACTACAACCTATCTGGGGGCATCACCTGGTACCTACTGGGGGCATAACCTACCTGGGGGTACTACTTTCTGGTAGCATTAACTATACCCTACCTACCAGAGGCATTACCTGCCTGGAAGCAATACGAGGAGCATTCCCTATGTACTGGGGGCATTACCAACCTACTGGGGGCTTCTAACTTATTGGGGAGATTCTCTACCTACCTGCTGGGGGCATTACCTTGGTCACTTAGAGTAGGGAACAGGTGGGGAATGTGCTTAAAAAGTGTGGAGCCTAGTATGTTTGTTGCTTGGCAGATTCTGCGGTGACAACTCATGATTGGAAGAGGAATCCATGATGATCTAAGCAAGACAGAGAAGAAAATATAAGAGAATGACTCCAAGAAGATGCTTTCTGTGAGTCAGTAGATGTTACTGCACTGTAATCACTTATACAGTCTGCAGTGCCTGTATAGAGCCAGGGTCACTACTATATGGGGTTTGTATTGGGGATATTGGTTTCTTTTCAGTGGTTTTTATACAGATACTATGTGGTGGTAATGTTAGTGGTCATGGTGTAGTAGTATTATTCTTATTTGTATACTGGTATTATTGGTAATATTCGTCTCAGTATACAGGATTTGGTCAGTAACAGTATGATGGGAATATGTTTCGTGATAAAAGTGCTCCTTTTATACTGGTATTATTGGTAATATTGGTCTAAGTATAAAGGATTTGGTCAGCAACAATATGATGTTGATATGGACTATATAGTGATAATACTCCTTTTTTTACTGGTATTATTGGTAACATTGGTCTCAGTATACAGGATTTGGTCATAAACAATATGATGGTAATATGTATGGTGATATTTCTCCTTATATACCAGTGTTATTTTGTAACTGTATGCTTTATTTTGAGGTTTTTATCATGGGAAATTGTCTTACCTTAACAGGCTAGGTACATAAAGTGTATTTCAGGCATATTCATAGTCTCTTGCTGGAGGCACATGGTAAGTGAACTATTACACCCTGTTCACACTGGTGTGGTACTTCGAGGCGGCTGCTCCCGCCATGGCACCGTGTCTGCGTGGGGGGGGGGGGGGGGCGTCCCGTGGGCTGGTTCGAGTGGCATTTGGGGCTGCTCGGCCAGCAAGCCATCCCCCTACCGTGGGCACTGGTGTCGTGGCGGTTGTGGTCGCAGCGTGGTGCCACGCCATTTTATGCTAGGGATGTTAGGGACCCACCACATCCAGGTGGCCGTGACGAGGCTGGCGGACTTCATGCACTTGATGATCATAAAGTACACAAACCTGTTTATTTTATATATATTGCTGAGAAGCGCTAGATCATTTGTGCATATTGTGGATGTGCGACCATGTCTTTTTTTTGTCTCTATATCCACATTTATGTACTGTATAGTGATAATACTCCTCCTTTTTATACTGATATTATTGGTAATATTGGTCTCAGTATACAGGATTTGGACAGTAACAGTATGATGTTGATATGTACTGTATAGTGATAATACTCCTCCTTTTTATACTGGTATTATTGGTAATATTGGTCTCAGTATACAGGATTTGGTCAGTTACAATATGATGGTATTATGTATGGTGATATTTCTCCTTATATACCAGTGTTATTTTGTAACTGTATGCTTTATTTAGAGGTTTTTATCAAGGGAAATTGTCTTACCTTAACAGACTAGGTCCATAAAGTGTATTTCAGGCATATTTTATTTAAAAAAAAAAATGTGTCCACAAAATCCAAAAATGTGTAAGGAGAAAGGTTGTGTCAGTATTTTTAACATTAATATGCTTTTTGTAAGTCTATGAAAAAGTGGTTGTTTTGCACAAAATATGTTAAAAAAAAGGAAAAATTTTAGCATCCGCGACATGTCACTTATTTACAGGGCTGTAAAAAACAATGTCCTTTTTTGCATATTGTGTGCACAGACAACTACTTTCCCATACACTCACATATAGCACATTAAAGGGGTACTACGGTGGAAAACTTTTTTTTTTTTTATCAACTGGTGCCAGAATGTTAAACAGATTTGTAAATTACTTCTATTAAAAAATCTTACTCCTTCCAGTACTTATTAGCTGCTGAATAATACAGAGGAAATTATTTTCTTTTTGGAACACAGTGCTCTCTGCTGACATCATGACCACAGTGCTCTCTGCTGACATCTCAGTCCATTTTAGGAACTGTCCAGAGCAGCATATGTTTGCTATGGGGATTTTCTCCTACTGTGGACAGTTTCTAAAATGGACAGAGGTGTCAGCAGAGAGCATTGTTGTCATGATATCAGCAGAGAGCTCTGTGTTCCAAAAAGAAAATAATTTCTGCTGCAGTATTCAGCAGCTTATACGCACTGGAAGGATTAAGATTTTTTAATAGAAGTAATTTACAAATCTGTTTAACTTTCTGGCACCAGTTGATTAAAAAAAAATATATAATTAAAGCCATATTATTTTCACCCAGCTTTCCTAGACTTCAAAACATCAAAGTTTGCCTAGATATGTGTTGCCACATATGTAGGCAAACTTTGCTGTTTTGAAGTCTAGGAAGTAGAAAAGCTGGGTGAAAAAAATATGGCTGCAATTTTATTTGTCACTCAGCTTTCCTATGGCTGCAATTATATTTGTACAATTATATTTTAGGTGTTACTACATATATAGGAAAACATTGCTGTTTTGAAGTCTAGGAAAGCTGGGTGGAAAAAAATATGGCTCTAGGGTGCAATTATATTTTTCCCAGGAATCATCACTCAGCTTTTCTACTAGAAAAACTGACTGATGAATCCTGTGAGAAACAACAGGAAACATCATTCAGCTTTCCTACTAGGAAAGCTGAGTGATGATTCCAGTGAGAAATATAATTACAGACATATTTTATAAATGTGAAGAGAGGGAAGTAGTAATGGATGGGAAAGGGCATTTTTTTATTTTGACTGTTAAAATAGACGGACTTGAACGAGTGATTGCATTTGTCTATAATCCACCCCCTTTTAGATAAATAAGATAATAAGGGAAATAAGAAATAATTATATCTTAAATATTGTTGTATTGTTCTAATGATTGTTCTAAAATTAAATAAATACATTTTATTGCTGTCAAATTATCAAAGATGATCAAAATGGAGTCACATCAGGTTCTGTTCATAGCAGATATGTAACCATGGCAACTTCAAGAAACAAAGAAAGAGTCTTGGTGACATCACGTGATGTCATAGAATTCTGGAGGCATTACATTGCTCTGACAGTGTCCAGGCCTTCAGTCTGTAGATTGTTACAGAGCGGTTTGCATTTCCCTTGCGGTTTTTGCCTTTTGTGCCTTTTTTCTTCATCTATGGAGATTAAAGGATTGGGGTTCATCCCCCTCTTCCTGGCCCTCTGGTGTATGGTCTGGATCTCCACCAGCTACACCATCACCATGATCCAAGGCCATGCTGATTCCCCACTGGTATACATCAGTGAGACGGGGATTTTCTTTCCTGAACGGATCCCATTCTGTTTAGGGTTTATAGGGATGGCCATAGCCTCTTTGGGTCTGACATGGCTGAATTATAGGTTCATCTTGTTCCATCGTGAAGACTTTGGACCCCGTCAGCCCTTGATCCAGAAGACCCTACTAGTCATCGCTTGGTCATCCTGTGTCCTGACTGTCATCATGTCAGTATTTTCAACCAAAGACTACCCGATGATTCATCTCATCGCCGCCATGACTACATTCATATGTGCTGGAACATACAACATGTGTCAATCCATCCTCCTGTACAAAGTGCCCGGAACATCAAGAGTCATCTGCCATGTTAGAGCCATCTGCTCTGCCATGGCCCTTGCCTGTGTGTTTCTTATTATCGGAAGTGGGGTCATTGTATACACCCACCTGTGTGCTGGAGAATGTAAAGAGATGAGTGAAGCCTTTGTCAAGATCATCGAGTGGTCAATGCTGGTCCTCACCCTGCTGACATATGTGACTTACTATTTCAACCTGCAACACCTATTGTTGACCATGTCCAGGAACACCTGCAGCATCTCCCTAAGGGTTAAGATTGATGCCTTTGAAGTATAGAGGACCATGCAGAACATCATAAGAACCTGTCATCTGTATGTTGGAGTTGGAATTTCATGCCACAGCCCAGAACTTACTACTGGAACAACTAGAACTGCGGCAACTCTAGAGATAAAGACCTAGAGCCAAGAGATCCAAAGGAACCAACCTCTCTCCATAACAACAAGAAGGAGGAAGAAAACAGATTGTTATGTTCTTATAATAAATGTCTTATCATTTTTTTAAAAAATGCAAATCTCCTGTTTATCTTTGTAGTCCTAAACTCTTTAAATGTATAGGAATATATGAATCTTCATTTTTATTCTGGCTGCACAATATATTGCAATAGAATCACAATTTTTACATTTTACTATGTAGCGATTTCATCCTTGGCGAAATTTTGCGATTACTTAGGAGGAGAAACAGTGGGCCACAGGCTGGAGTTGCGCTGCATGGGAGCCAAATTAATTCTATATGAAAAACAAAACCCTTCCAGTACTTATCAGCTTCTGTATACTACAGAGGAAGTTGTATAGTTCTTTTCTGTTTGACCATAGTGCTATCTGCTGCCACATCTGTCCATGTTAGGAACTGTCTGGAGCATGATAGGTTTGCTATGAGGATTTTCTCCTGCTCTGGACAGTTCCTGACACAGAAAGAGGTGGCAGCAGAGAGCACTGTGCTCAGACTGGAAACAACTACACAACTTCCTCTGTAGTATACGAGAGCTGATAAATACTGGAATGATTAAGGTTTTTAACCACTTAGGGACCTACGCCTTCGCTCCCTGGAACCGGACTGGGGTGACTGTGATATCGATCAATCGATCAGCAGGCACCCAGCGCAAATGCCCATGGGGGGGTCATCAGACCCCACCTCCCATGTCGGCGATCGCTCCAAATCGCCAGTGAATTTACACTTTGACCCGGTGACCTAGAAAATAAGGGGGATCAGGGTTGTCCAAGACACCCACGATCCCCCTGAAGGGATAGGAGTGAGGTGGCAAGGGTGCCACCCTACTATCCCTGCTATTGCTCGTCTGGAATTGAAGACCAATAGCAGAACGGGAGAGGGGAGTTAACTTTCGGTTTCCCCATTCTGCCCAGCCACAATAGGCTGGGCAGAACGGGGAAACCGAGGAGGACCGGCACTGAAGTCCACTTACCCATCGGCGGCAGCAGCAGGTAGCAATCGGCAGCAGAAGAGGACGGCGATGCGGCTCCCATGATCCTACGGAAGCCGGTGAGTTGCCTTGCAACATCTGGAGGGCTACAGTCTGAGACCACTACACAGTTGTCTCTAAACTTTAGCCCTCCAGAAGTTGCAAAACTACAACTCCCAGTATGCCCAGACAGCTGTTTGCTGTGTGGGCATGCTGGGATTTATAGTTTTGCAACAGCTGGAGGGCTACAGTTTGGAGATCACTGTGCAGTGGTCTCTAAACTGTGGCCCTCTAGATCTTGCAAGACTACAACTCCCAGCATGCTCTTCGGCGATCAGTACATGCTGGGAGTTGTAGTTTTGCAACAGCTGGAGGCACACTGGTTGGTAAAATACTGAGTAAGGTAACAGAACCTAACTGAAAGTTTTCCAACCAGTGTGCCTCCAGCTGTTGAAAAAGTACAACTCCCGGCATGCATGGTCTGTCAGTGCATGCTGGGAGTTGTTCTTTTGAAACAGCTGGAGGTTTTTGCCCCCCCCCTCCCTATGTGAATGTATAGGGTACATTCACACGGGCGAGTTTACAGTGAGTTTCCTACTTCAAGTTTGAGCTGTGGCAAACTCTTAGCGGGAAACTCACCGTAAACCCCCACCAGTGTGAATGTACCCTAAAAACACTAAACTAACACACAATAAAGGGTAAAACACCACATATACACGCCCTTACACTGCCCCCCCCCCCCAATAAAAATCTTATTGTACGGCAGTGTTTCCAAAACTGGGCCTCCAGCTGTTGCAAAACAACAACTCCCAGCATTTCCAGACAGCTACTAACCAGGCATGCTAGGAGTTTAGCAACAGCTGGAGGCATGCTGTTTGGGAATCACTGGCATAGAATACCCCTATGTTCACCCCTATGCAATCCCTAATTTAGTCCTCAAATGTGCATGGCGCTCTCTCACTTCGGAGCCCTATTGTATTTCAAAGAAACAGTTTAGGGCCACATGTGGGGTATTTCCATGCTCGGGACAAATTGCACTACAAATTATATGGGTCTTTTTCTCCTTTTAACCCTTATGAAAAGGAAAAGTTGGGGTCTACACCAGCCTGTTAGTGTAAAAAAAATGACAGTAACATGCTGGTGTTGCCCCATACTTTTTATTTTCACATGCGGTAAAAGGAAAAAAAGACCCCCAAAATCTGTGGGCTTAAAATGCTCTGCAGATGCACAACAAGGCTCAGGAGTGAGAGCGCACTATGAACATTTGAGTCCTAAATTGGCGATTTGCACAAGGGTGGCTGATTTTACAGCGGTTCTAACATAAACAAAAAAATATAAATACCCATATGTGACCCCATTTTGGAAACTACATTCCTCACGGAATGTAACTATGGGTAAAGTGAGCCTTAACACCCCTCAGGTGTTTGACAAATTTTCATTAAAGTTTGATGGGAAAGGTGTTACTGCAAATTTTTCATTTTGACAAGGGAAAATAGGAAAAACGCCCCCCACCAAAGTTTTTTTTACCCCATTTCTTCATCGTAAGAACATACCCCATATGTGGATGTAAAGTGCTCTGCGGACTAATTACAATGCACAGAAGAGAGGGAGCGCCATTGGGCATTTGAAAAGAAAATTGTTCCGGAATTGAAGGCCACGTGTGTTTAAAAAGCCCCCATAGTGCCAGAATAATGGAACCCCCCCCCACATGTGACCCCATTTTGTAAACTACACCCCTCATGTAATGTATTAAGGGGTGCAGTGAGCATTTACGCCCCACCGGAGAAAAATGAAATGTAATTTTTCATTTGCACCGCCCACTGTTCCAAAGATCTGTCAAACGCCAGTGGGGTGTAAATACTCACTGCACCCATCATTAAATTCTGTGAGGGGTTTAGTTTCCAAAATGGGGTCATATGTGGGGGGTCCACTGTTCTGGCACCACGGGGGGCTTTGTAAACGCACATGGCCCCTTACTTCCATTCCAAACAAATTCTCTTTCCAAAAGCTCAATGGCACTCCTTCTCTTCTGAGCATTGTAGTGCACAGCAGAGCACTTGACGTCCACACACGGGGTATTTCCATACTCAGAAAAAATGGAGTTACAAATTTGGGGGGTAATTTACTCTTATTACCCCTTGCAAAAAATGTAAAATTTGGGGTAAAAAACAGCATTTTAGTGAAAATAATTTTTCCATTTACACAACCAACTTTAACAAAAAGTCGTCAAACACCTGTGTGGTGTTAAGGGTCCCTGTACCCCTTGTTACGTTCCTTGAGGGGTGTAGTTTCCAAAATAGTATTATTTTTTCTTTGCTGTTCTAGCACCATAGGGGCTTCCTAAATATGACATGCCCCCCAAAAATTATTTCAGCAAAATTTGCTTTCCAAAAGCCAAATTTGACTCCTTCTCGCCCGCAGAGCATTTTACGTCCTAACATGGGGTTTTTCCATACTCAGAAGAGATGGGGTAACAAATTTTGGGGGGCATTTTCTCCCATTACCCTTTGTATATATATTGCTGAGAAGCGCTAGATCATTTGTGCATATTGTGGATGTGCGACCATGTCTTTTTTTTGTCTCTATATCCACATTTATGTACTGTATAGTGATAATACTCCTCCTTTTTATACTGATATTATTGGTAATATTGGTCTCAGTATACAGGATTTGGACAGTAACAGTATGATGTTGATATGTACTGTATAGTGATAATACTCCTCCTTTTTATACTGGTATTATTGGTAATATTGGTCTCAGTATACAGGATTTGGTCAGTTACAATATGATGGTATTATGTATGGTGATATTTCTCCTTATATACCAGTGTTATTTTGTAACTGTATGCTTTATTTAGAGGTTTTTATCAAGGGAAATTGTCTTACCTTAACAGACTAGGTCCATAAAGTGTATTTCAGGCATATTTTATTTAAAAAAAAAAATGTGTCCACAAAATCCAAAAATGTGTAAGGAGAAAGGTTGTGTCAGTATTTTTAACATTAATATGCTTTTTGTAAGTCTATGAAAAAGTGGTTGTTTTGCACAAAATATGTTAAAAAAAAGGAAAAATTTTAGCATCCGCGACATGTCACTTATTTACAGGGCTGTAAAAAACAATGTCCTTTTTTGCATATTGTGTGCACAGACAACTACTTTCCCATACACTCACATATAGCACATTAAAGGGGTACTACGGTGGAAAACTTTTTTTTTTTTTATCAACTGGTGCCAGAATGTTAAACAGATTTGTAAATTACTTCTATTAAAAATTCTTACTCCTTCCAGTACTTATTAGCTGCTGAATAATACAGAGGAAATTATTTTCTTTTTGGAACACAGTGCTCTCTGCTGACATCATGACCACAGTGCTCTCTGCTGACATCTCAGTCCATTTTAGGAACTGTCCAGAGCAGCATATGTTTGCTATGGGGATTTTCTCCTACTGTGGACAGTTTCTAAAATGGACAGAGGTGTCAGCAGAGAGCATTGTTGTCATGATATCAGCAGAGAGCTCTGTGTTCCAAAAAGAAAATAATTTCTGCTGCAGTATTCAGCAGCTTATACGCACTGGAAGGATTAAGATTTTTTAATAGAAGTAATTTACAAATCTGTTTAACTTTCTGGCACCAGTTGATTAAAAAAAAATATATAATTAAAGCCATATTATTTTCACCCAGCTTTCCTAGACTTCAAAACATCAAAGTTTGCCTAGATATGTGTTGCCACATATGTAGGCAAACTTTGCTGTTTTGAAGTCTAGGAAGTAGAAAAGCTGGGTGAAAAAAATATGGCTGCAATTTTATTTGTCACTCAGCTTTCCTATGGCTGCAATTATATTTGTACAATTATATTTTAGGTGTTACTACATATATAGGAAAACATTGCTGTTTTGAAGTCTAGGAAAGCTGGGTGGAAAAAAATATGGCTCTAGGGTGCAATTATATTTTTCCCAGGAATCATCACTCAGCTTTTCTACTAGAAAAACTGACTGATGAATCCTGTGAGAAACAACAGGAAACATCATTCAGCTTTCCTACTAGGAAAGCTGAGTGATGATTCCAGTGAGAAATATAATTACAGACATATTTTATAAATGTGAAGAGAGGGAAGTAGTAATGGATGGGAAAGGGCAGTTTTTTATTTTGACTGTTAAAATAGACGGACTTGAACGAGTGATTGCATTTGTCTATAATCCACCCCCTTTTAGATAAATAAGATAATAAGGGAAATAAGAAATAATTATATCTTAAATATTGTTGTATTGTTCTAATGATTGTTCTAAAATTAAATAAATACATTTTATTGCTGTCAAATTATCAAAGATGATCAAAATGGAGTCACATCAGGTTCTGTTCATAGCAGATATGTAACCATGGCAACTTCAAGAAACAAAGAAAGAGTCTTGGTGACATCACGTGATGTCATAGAATTCTGGAGGCATTACATTGCTCTGACAGTGTCCAGGCCTTCAGTCTGTAGATTGTTACAGAGCGGTTTGCATTTCCCTTGCGGTTTTTGCCTTTTGTGCCTTTTTTCTTCATCTATGGAGATTAAAGGATTGGGGTTCATCCCCCTCTTCCTGGCCCTCTGGTGTATGGTCTGGATCTCCACCAGCTACACCATCACCATGATCCAAGGCCATGCTGATTCCCCACTGGTATACATCAGTGAGACGGGGATTTTCTTTCCTGAACGGATCCCATTCTGTTTAGGGTTTATAGGGATGGCCATAGCCTCTTTGGGTCTGACATGGCTGAATTATAGGTTCATCTTGTTCCATCGTGAAGACTTTGGACCCCGTCAGCCCTTGATCCAGAAGACCCTACTAGTCATCGCTTGGTCATCCTGTGTCCTGACTGTCATCATGTCAGTATTTTCAACCAAAGACTACCCGATGATTCATCTCATCGCCGCCATGACTACATTCATATGTGCTGGAACATACAACATGTGTCAATCCATCCTCCTGTACAAAGTGCCCGGAACATCAAGAGTCATCTGCCATGTTAGAGCCATCTGCTCTGCCATGGCCCTTGCCTGTGTGTTTCTTATTATCGGAAGTGGGGTCATTGTATACACCCACCTGTGTGCTGGAGAATGTAAAGAGATGAGTGAAGCCTTTGTCAAGATCATCGAGTGGTCAATGCTGGTCCTCACCCTGCTGACATATGTGACTTACTATTTCAACCTGCAACACCTATTGTTGACCATGTCCAGGAACACCTGCAGCATCTCCCTAAGGGTTAAGATTGATGCCTTTGAAGTATAGAGGACCATGCAGAACATTATAAGAACCTGTCATCTGTATGTTGGAGTTGGAATTTCATGCCACAGCCCAGAACTTACTACTGGAACAACTAGAACTGCGGCAACTCTAGAGATAAAGACCTAGAGCCAAGAGATCCAAAGGAACCAACCTCTCTCCATAACAACAAGAAGGAGGAAGAAAACAGATTGTTATGTTCTTATAATAAATGTCTTATCATTTTTTTAAAAAATGCAAATCTCCTGTTTATCTTTGTAGTCCTAAACTCTTTAAATGTATAGGAATATATGAATCTTCATTTTTATTCTGGCTGCACAATATATTGCAATAGAATCACAATTTTTACATTTTACTATGTAGCGATTTCATCCTTGGCGAAATTTTGCGATTACTTAGGAGGAGAAACAGTGGGCCACAGGCTGGAGTTGCGCTGCATGGGAGCCAAATTAATTCTATATGAAAAACAAAACCCTTCCAGTACTTATCAGCTTCTGTATACTACAGAGGAAGTTGTATAGTTCTTTTCTGTTTGACCATAGTGCTATCTGCTGCCACATCTGTCCATGTTAGGAACTGTCTGGAGCATGATAGGTTTGCTATGAGGATTTTCTCCTGCTCTGGACAGTTCCTGACACAGAAAGAGGTGGCAGCAGAGAGCACTGTGCTCAGACTGGAAACAACTACACAACTTCCTCTGTAGTATACGAGAGCTGATAAATACTGGAATGATTAAGGTTTTTAACCACTTAGGGACCTACGCCTTCGCTCCCTGGAACCGGACTGGGGTGACTGTGATATCGATCAATCGATCAGCAGGCACCCAGCGCAAATGCCCATGGGGGGGTCATCAGACCCCACCTCCCATGTCGGCGATCGCTCCAAATCGCCAGTGAATTTACACTTTGACCCGGTGACCTAGAAAATAAGGGGGATCAGGGTTGTCCAAGACACCCACGATCCCCCTGAAGGGATAGGAGTGAGGTGGCAAGGGTGCCACCCTACTATCCCTGCTATTGCTCGTCTGGAATTGAAGACCAATAGCAGAACGGGAGAGGGGAGTTAACTTTCGGTTTCCCCATTCTGCCCAGCCACAATAGGCTGGGCAGAACGGGGAAACCGAGGAGGACCGGCACTGAAGTCCACTTACCCATCGGCGGCAGCAGCAGGTAGCAATCGGCAGCAGAAGAGGACGGCGATGCGGCTCCCATGATCCTACGGAAGCCGGTGAGTTGCCTTGCAACATCTGGAGGGCTACAGTCTGAGACCACTACACAGTTGTCTCTAAACTTTAGCCCTCCAGAAGTTGCAAAACTACAACTCCCAGTATGCCCAGACAGCTGTTTGCTGTGTGGGCATGCTGGGATTTATAGTTTTGCAACAGCTGGAGGGCTACAGTTTGGAGATCACTGTGCAGTGGTCTCTAAACTGTGGCCCTCTAGATCTTGCAAGACTACAACTCCCAGCATGCTCTTCGGCGATCAGTACATGCTGGGAGTTGTAGTTTTGCAACAGCTGGAGGCACACTGGTTGGTAAAATACTGAGTAAGGTAACAGAACCTAACTGAAAGTTTTCCAACCAGTGTGCCTCCAGCTGTTGAAAAAGTACAACTCCCGGCATGCATGGTCTGTCAGTGCATGCTGGGAGTTGTTCTTTTGAAACAGCTGGAGGTTTTTGCCCCCCCCCTCCCTATGTGAATGTATAGGGTACATTCACACGGGCGAGTTTACAGTGAGTTTCCTACTTCAAGTTTGAGCTGTGGCAAACTCTTAGCGGGAAACTCACCGTAAACCCCCACCAGTGTGAATGTACCCTAAAAACACTAAACTAACACACAATAAAGGGTAAAACACCACATATACACGCCCTTACACTGCCCCCCCCCCCCAATAAAAATCTTATTGTACGGCAGTGTTTCCAAAACTGGGCCTCCAGCTGTTGCAAAACAACAACTCCCAGCATTTCCAGACAGCTACTAACCAGGCATGCTAGGAGTTTAGCAACAGCTGGAGGCATGCTGTTTGGGAATCACTGGCATAGAATACCCCTATGTTCACCCCTATGCAATCCCTAATTTAGTCCTCAAATGTGCATGGCGCTCTCTCACTTCGGAGCCCTATTGTATTTCAAAGAAACAGTTTAGGGCCACATGTGGGGTATTTCCATGCTCGGGACAAATTGCACTACAAATTATATGGGTCTTTTTCTCCTTTTAACCCTTATGAAAAGGAAAAGTTGGGGTCTACACCAGCCTGTTAGTGTAAAAAAAATGACAGTAACATGCTGGTGTTGCCCCATACTTTTTATTTTCACATGCGGTAAAAGGAAAAAAAGACCCCCAAAATCTGTGGGCTTAAAATGCTCTGCAGATGCACAACAAGGCTCAGGAGTGAGAGCGCACTATGAACATTTGAGTCCTAAATTGGCGATTTGCACAAGGGTGGCTGATTTTACAGCGGTTCTAACATAAACAAAAAAATATAAATACCCATATGTGACCCCATTTTGGAAACTACATTCCTCACGGAATGTAACTATGGGTAAAGTGAGCCTTAACACCCCTCAGGTGTTTGACAAATTTTCATTAAAGTTTGATGGGAAAGGTGTTACTGCAAATTTTTCATTTTGACAAGGGAAAATAGGAAAAACGCCCCCCACCAAAGTTTTTTTTACCCCATTTCTTCATCGTAAGAACATACCCCATATGTGGATGTAAAGTGCTCTGCGGACTAATTACAATGCACAGAAGAGAGGGAGCGCCATTGGGCATTTGAAAAGAAAATTGTTCCGGAATTGAAGGCCACGTGTGTTTAAAAAGCCCCCATAGTGCCAGAATAATGGAACCCCCCCCCACATGTGACCCCATTTTGTAAACTACACCCCTCATGTAATGTATTAAGGGGTGCAGTGAGCATTTACGCCCCACCGGAGAAAAATGAAATGTAATTTTTCATTTGCACCGCCCACTGTTCCAAAGATCTGTCAAACGCCAGTGGGGTGTAAATACTCACTGCACCCATCATTAAATTCTGTGAGGGGTTTAGTTTCCAAAATGGGGTCATATGTGGGGGGTCCACTGTTCTGGCACCACGGGGGGCTTTGTAAACGCACATGGCCCCTTACTTCCATTCCAAACAAATTCTCTTTCCAAAAGCTCAATGGCACTCCTTCTCTTCTGAGCATTGTAGTGCACAGCAGAGCACTTGACGTCCACACACGGGGTATTTCCATACTCAGAAAAAATGGAGTTACAAATTTGGGGGGTAATTTACTCTTATTACCCCTTGCAAAAAATGTAAAATTTGGGGTAAAAAACAGCATTTTAGTGAAAATAATTTTTCCATTTACACAACCAACTTTAACAAAAAGTCGTCAAACACCTGTGTGGTGTTAAGGGTCCCTGTACCCCTTGTTACGTTCCTTGAGGGGTGTAGTTTCCAAAATAGTATTATTTTTTCTTTGCTGTTCTAGCACCATAGGGGCTTCCTAAATATGACATGCCCCCCAAAAATTATTTCAGCAAAATTTGCTTTCCAAAAGCCAAATTTGACTCCTTCTCGCCCGCAGAGCATTTTACGTCCTAACATGGGGTTTTTCCATACTCAGAAGAGATGGGGTAACAAATTTTGGGGGGCATTTTCTCCCATTACCCTTTGTAAAAAGGGTAAATTTGGGATAAAAATCGTCACTTTATTTTTCTTTTACGCATCACAGTCGTCAAACACCTGTGGGGTGTTAAGGCTCACTGGACGTGCCATGAGGGGTGTAGTTTCCAAAAATAGTATGCAATGTGGGGGGTTTTCTGCTGTTCTGGCACCATAGGGGCTTCCTAAATGGGACTCACTCTACAAAATCCCATTGTCGCTTCTTCCCTTCTGAGCCCTCTACTGCGCCCGCCGAACACTTGACATACACATATGAGGTATTTCCTTACTCGAGAGAAATTGAGTTACAAATTTTGAGAGGATTTTTCTCCTCTTACCCCTTGTAAAAACTTCAAAAACTGGGTTTACAGGAACATGCGAGTGTAAAAACATAAAGTAGAATATGTCATGAAAAAACAATCTCGGAATCAGAATGAAAGGTAAAACCATCCCAGAGTTATTAATGCATAAAGTGACAGTGGCCAGATGTGCAAAAAACGCTCTGGTCCTTTAGGCCAAAATGGGCCTGGTCCTTAAAGTAATTTACAAATGTGTATACATTTCTTTCACCGATTTATTTCAATTTTTTCCTCCTAGGTACCTCTTAAAAGTAAAACTTAGGTGCAGGAACACTCAATCCCTATCAAAAGATAGGGGATAAATATCTGATTGTAGGGGGTCCGACTGCTGAGAACCCTTGCGATCTTCTGCACAGGTCCCCGGCAGTCCCCAGTAATGCGGCATGTTGACCCCCGCATGAAGTGGTGGCTGACAAGCCTCCTCCATGCATCTTTATAGGAGAGTTAGAGATACAGCATTCGGGTATCTCAGGCTCTCCCATAGAGATACATAGAGGGGGGGTGTCAGTGGCCGCTTTTTGTGGGATTTGAAACCCTCTCTTCCTGAAGAGAACCTGGGTGCCATGTAGGAGATTGCGGTGGGTCCAAGTGGTTTAACCCCCGCGATCAGACACTTCTTTCATATCCTTTGGAAAGGGGATAAGTGTTCCTGCACTGAAGTACTCCTTTAAGTGTAACAAATATGCAAAAAAAAAAAAAAAAAAGAGAGAGAGAAATCGGTAAAGGGGCCAAGCACTTTTTCATAGCACTGTATATGTCATCCAGTATTCAAAACATGTAGTAAAAACTGACCTAATAAAATCGTAACGTTAGAGATCTTACCTCTTCAATTTGGTTTCTTTGTGTAAGCAGTGCACAGGTTAAAAAAATCATTACTTATATTATGATGTTTCAGACTTATTTTACGTTGCCTTTTCGTACCAAAATATATAAATTTAATGACACAAGAAAATCAGATGGAACAAAACGTACATGAGACGTACACATTGTCTGAACATAATGGGTTCTCTTTTAAAGAAGAGCGAATTGAAACTGATGATTCCGAATTTGTTACGTATTTCAGAAAATAGTCAATTCACAACAGATGCGAATATCGCCGCAATTCTATCACCCAAATCACATCATTAAATTCCATTTACTGTGGTGCAGGCTCCAGGGCATCTAAAATGGCGGATCCACATGTCAGTACATGGAGGAAGGAATGCTGGGTAGGCGGGAAGGCAAGGCAGGAAGGGAAGTAGGCGGGATGACCCTGAATTACATGCAGGATGCAGCCTATCAGCAGCCCAGGGGCGTAGGAACCGGGGAGGATGGATCCCCCCCCCCACCAATTCAGGCTGAGGGACCGATAATGGTTTTATCTCCCCCCGCTACTTTCAATAAGCACTGTCACTCCGGTAAGCAAATTTGAAATATACCTCATTCGGCAGGCCAGCTGATGCCTGCGGCCTGCCCGTATTAGTTACTTGCCCTTTAAGACAGCAAGCAATACTGAGGGATGAAGCGACGTGCCTGTGCGCAGCTACGTACTGCAGAGTAGCCAGGCCCGGACTGGCCATTGCACACACCGGGCATTTTCCCGGTGGGCCGGACCGTCTGTGGGCTGGGCCGTCCCCCTGCCTGCTCTTAATACTAAGCAGCCGCAGTTTGCAGTCACAGCTATAAGAGCTCTGACTGTGTGGGCATGCTGGGACTTGTAGTTTGGCAACAGCTGGAGGCACCCAGGTTGGGAAACACTGATCTATCTGTTAATCTATCAATCTACCTATCACTTAGTGTTTTCTAACAGGAGTTCCTCCAGCTGTTTCATAACTACAACTCCCAGCATGCCTTTGGCTGTGTGGGCATGCTGAAAGTTGTTGTTTTGCAACAGCTGGAGGCACACTGGTTGGGAAACACTGACCTATCTATCTCATATATATCTATCTGTCTCATATCTATCTATCTATCTATCTATGTCATATCTATATATCTCATATCTATATATCTCATCTATCTATATCCTATATTTCTATCTCATATCTATCTATGTCATATCTATTTATCTCATATCTATATATCTCATCTATCTATATCCTATATTTCTATCTCATATCTATCTATGTCATATCTATTTATCTCATATCTATATATCTCATCTATCTATCTCATCTATTTATCTCCTATCTATCTATCTCATATCTATCTATCTCATATCTATCTCATATATATCTATCTCATATCTATCTATCTCATATCTATCTATCAAATATCTATCTATCTATTTATCTCTCATATCTATCTGTCTTTCTATTTATCTTATATTCAGAGAAATATTCAGAGCATACTTAAAGGGGTTATCCACCATAAGGTGATTTTAGTACGTACCTGGCAGGCAGTAATAGACATACTTAGGAAGGATCTGCGCTTGTCTTGGGGCTAAATGGGGCTAATATTAAGTCATGAGATTACCATAATACTGTGGCAAGCTTTTTGTGAACTTGTTTTTCCTGTTTGACTTTTCTTTTTTTGACTACAAATCCCACAATTCCATTTTCCTCCCTCCCACAAATCAGCCACCCCACCCATTGAAACATAAATGAGCTGCATACCTGTGGTTTTCAATTAGTGTGCCTCCAGCTGTTGCATTAGTGGCTGATTGATACCTCCACCCCTTGAAGCAGATAGGCTCCCTGTCATCAGCTGACTAGTGAGTCAGGTCTCGGCCGCATTGCAAGCTGGGAAAAATCCGAGACAACAGTCATTTTGTATGCTGGTAAAAAAATATAGTGAGGTGAAATTCACAGAAGAATTGTGAGAAAACCGTCACACACTATACAGACACTATATTATGAACTACACTAACTTTACAGCTCCTGTAGCATAGCCAAATAAAAATATTCCCGGAATACCCCTTTAAAGGAAAAACTGCCAGCAAAGTCAGTGGTACTGGCTGGTATTGCAGGTGATGCTGATAAAAATGATGCTAACCTTCACGTTTTGTGATTATGGTAATGAGGACTAAGTGGCACGGACGGGGAGAGAAGCTTGCCTTCGGGCACTGTGACATCGGCCGGGGTAATGAATATTCATCCCCTCCCTCCGCTTCTCCCTCTCCGCTTCCCAAACACACCTTCTGCACATGTGCCGCTTCCTGGGTACACCCACAAGTGGCATCAGCGCAGCTTCAGTACAGCCCAGGAAGCGGCACATGTGCAGAAGACGTGTTTGGAAAGTGGAGAGGGAAAGGGAGGAAGGGAATGAATATTCATTAACCCAGCCAATGTCACAGTGCCCGAAGGCAAGTGTGGTGTCCCGGTACAGTATTGCATACAGTACCTTGTGTAGAGGTCCCCAAAGTCAGGTAGTTCAGGTAGGGTTCCTCAGGTGGGACAGCCCCTAGTCGCCTCTCCTAAAGTTTATCTCTAATAATAATAAATGTATATATTTAATAATTATATATATGTTCTATAGTAATGTATAGTACTTACCTTGTAGCATGTGACCATGCTAGTAACCTCTATGGTATGTTGCAGGACCTTAGGAGGTCCTTGGGTCACGTGTTAACCACAAATCTCTGTAATGATGATTGACATCAGTATGGACCAATAAGCAGTAGTCCAGCCCCTGCCCATATAAGGAAGCTGTGTCCAATTATCGCTCTCTTGGGTTGCTGCTCTCCTGGATGCCGGACTAACAGGACGGTGCGACGCAACTTTCAAAGACACGCTAGGCCTCAAACACCTGCCGGCCTCAGCAGAACCAAAGCCGTGAGTTAAACCTAAATCCCCGCTATTGCTAGCGTGACTACTGGACCGCAATTAACCCCTAAATCCAGTGGAGCAACGCATAGTATCAAAAGACTCTTAATGATAAAGTCCCAACCTTTGTCAATAATCAAACAAAAGCTGTTGTTATACCCTGAGACTATTAATATTGAAGCTTGCAGAAAACCTTCAGTAAACGTTAATGCTGTTTCAGAAAACTCTCCGGTTGTGGACAATCTATTCTTCTTATCTACCTCCCTATCGCTCTTGGGAAGGGTGGCGGTAGGGAAAGCTTTATTGAGGAGCCCCCACCCTGGCGTCACGAATAGCAAGGGTTAACAAGCACTCCGCATACCCTACATCCCCCAGGCTATCACACAAGCTTTTCACCCTGCCCGTGCCACTTGGTCCACACTACCATAATAACAAAACGGAATATAACAACAGAACAAGGGGACGGATCCTGGCAAGGATAGCATCATTTTAACCCCTTAAGGACCAAGGACGTACCGGTACGTCCTTGGTCCTGCTCTCCTGATATAATGCGGGGTTACACAGTAACCCCGCGTCATATCACGGCGGGCCCGGCGTCATAGTGAAGCCGGGACCCGCCTCTAATAGCGCGCAGCGCCAATCGCGGCACCGTGCGCTATTAACCCTTTAGCCGCGCGCTCAGAGCTGAGCCGCGCGGCTAAAAGTGAAAGTGAAAGTTGCCGGCTAGCTCAGTCGGGCTGTTCGGGATAGCCGCGGCTAATCGCGGCATCCCGAACAGCTGACAGGACAGCGGGAGGGCCCATACCTGCCTCCTCGCTGTCCGATCGCCGAATGACTGCTCAGTGCAGAATCGTTGATCACTGGTTTCTTATGAGAAACCAGTGATCAATGATGAAGATCAGTGTGTGCAGTGTTATAGGTCCCTATGGGAGCTATAACACTGCAAAAAAAAGTGAAAAAAAAGTGAATAAAGATCATTTAACTCCTCCCCTATTAAAAGTTTGAATCACCCCCCTTTTCCAATAAAAAAAAAACACAGTGTAAATAAAAATAAAAATAAACAAATATGGTTTTACCGCGTGCGGAAATGTCCGAATTATAAAAATATATCATTCATTAAACCGCTCGGTCAATGGCGTGCGCGCAAAAAAATTCCAAAGTCCAAAATAGTGCAATAGGTCAATAAGTCCTATCAATGCAAAAATGGTACCATTAAAAACTTCAGATCACGGCACAAAAAATGAGCCCTCATACAGCCCCATACACGGAAAAATAAAAAAGTTATAGGGGTCAGAAGAGGACAATTTTAAACGTATTAATTTTCCTGCATGTAGTTATGATTTTTTCCAGAAGTACGACAAAATCAAACCTATATAAGTAGGGTATCATTTTAATTGTATGGACCTACAGAATAAAGATAAGGTGCAATTTTTACCGAAAAATTTACTACGTAGAAACGGAAGCCCCCAAAATTTAAAAAATGTTTTGTTTTTTTTTCAATTTTGTCGCACAATGATTTTTTTTTCCGTTTCACCGTAGATTTTTGGGCAAAATGACTGACGTCATTACAAAGTAGAATTGGTGGCGCAAAAAATAAGCCATCACATGGATTTTTAGGTGCAAAATTGTAGAGTTATGATTTTTTAAAGGCAAGGAGCAAAAAACGAAAATGCAAAAACGGAAAACCCCCCGGTCCTTAAGGGGTTAATCAGCATCACGTGCACTACCAGCCAGTACCACTGGTTAGTGTGGGTGGTTTGCTGACAGTTTTCCTTTAAACAGCAGAAAGGAGGGACCACTGTGAGCCCCAAACCTCTATTCACTTAGACTGCAGGGTGGGCTGCGGGTACTTTAACCCCTTAAGGACTCAGGGTTTTTCCGTTTTTGCACTTTCGTTTTTTCCTCCTTACCTTTTAAAAATCATAACCCTTTCAATTTTCCACCTAAAAATCCATATTATGGCTTATTTTTTGCGTCGCCAATTCTACTTTGCAGTGACATTAGTCATTTTACCCAAAAATGCACGGCGAAACGGAAAAAAAAATTATTGTGCGACAAAATCGAAAAAAAAACGCCATTTTGTAACTTTTGGGGGCTTCCGTTTCTATGCAGTGCATATTTCGGTAAAAATTACACCTTATCATTATTCTGTAGGTCCATACGGTTAAAATGATCCCCTACTTATATAGGTTTGATTTTGTCGTACTTATGGAAAAAATCATAACTACATGCAGGAAAATTTATACGTTTAAAAATGTCTTCTTCTGACCTCTATAACTTTTTTATTTTTCCACGTACGGGGCGGTATGAGGACTCATTTTTTGCGCCGTGATCTGAAGTTTTTATTGGTATGATTTTTGTTTTGATCTGACTTTTTGATCACTTTTTATTCATTTTTTAATGTTATAAAAAGTTACCAAAATACGCTTTTTTGGACTTTGGAATTTTTTTGCGCGTACGCCATTGACCGTACGGCTTAATTAATGATATATTTTTATAGTTCGGACATTTACGCACGCGGCGATACCACATATGTTTATTTTTATTTTTTTTTACACTGTTTTATTTTTTTTATGGGAAAAGGGGGGTGATTCAAACTTTTATTAGGGAAGGGGTTAAATGACCTTTATTAACACTTTTTTTTTACTTTTTTTTTGCAGTGTTATAGGTCCCATAGGGACCTATAACACTGCACACACTGATCTCTCATCCTGATCACAGGCGTGTATTAACACGCCTGTGATCAGCATTATCGGTGCTTGACAGCTCCTGCCTGGATCTCAGGCACGGAGCAGTCATTCGTCGATCGGACACCGAGGAGGCATGTAAGAGCCCTCCTGGTGTCCGATCAGCTGTTCGGGACGCCGCGATTTCACCGCGGCGGTCCCGAACAGCCCGACTGAGCAGCCGGGATACTTTCAGTTTCACTGTAGAAACGGCGGTCAGCTTTGACCGCCGCTTCTAAAGGGTTAATACCGCACATCGCCGCGATCGGCGATGTGTGGTATTAGCCGCGGGTCCCGGCCGTTGATTAGCGCCGGGACCCACGCGATATGATGCGGGATCGCGGCGCGATCCCGCTTCATATCGCGGGAGCCGGCGCAGGACGTAAATATACGTCCTGCGTCGTTAAGGGGTTAAGGCAAGCACAGGGGCTGCCAGCATTACTTACCTGGGTAAAGTACCTACTGGTGGTACTACCTACTGAGAGCACTACTTATCATGGGCATTACCTTACCAATTACCTGCAAGGGGCAGTAACTACCTGGAGGGTCACTAGCTACTGGAACATTACCTATATTGCAACTTACCTACTACCTACTGGGGACATTACCTACTACCTACCTTTTAGGGCATTAACTACAACCTATCTGGGGGCATCACCTGGTACCTACTGGGGGCATAACCTACCTGGGGGTACTACTTTCTGGTAGCATTACCTATACCCTACCTACCAGAGGCATTACCTGCCTGGGAGCAATACGAGGGGCATTCCCTATGTACTGGGGGCATTACCAACCTACTGGGGGCTTCTAACTTATTGTGGAGATTCTCTACCTACCTGCTGGGGGCATTACCTAGGGCACTGAGAGTAGGGAACAGGTGGGGAATGTGCTTAAAAAGTGTGGGGCCTAATATGTTTGTTGCTTGGCAGATCCTGCGGTGACAACTCATGATTGGAAGAAGAATTCATGATGATCTAAGCAAGACAGAGAAGAAAAGATAAGAGAACTACTCCAAGAAGACGCTTTCTGTGAGTCAGTAGATGTAACTGCACTGTAATCACTTATACAGTCTGCAGTGCCTGTATAGAGCCAGGGTCACTACTATATGGGCTTTGTATTGGGAATATTGGTTTCTTTTCAGTGGTTTTTATACAGTCACTATGTGGTGGTAATGGTAGTGGTCATGGTGTGGCAGTATTATTCTTATTTGTATACTGGTATTATTGGTAATATTCGTCTCAGTATACAGGATTTGGTCAGTAACAGTATGATGGGAATATGTATGGCAATAAAAGTGTTCCTTTTATACTGGTATTATCGGTCTCAGTATACAGAATTTGGTCAGTAACAGTATGATGTTGATATGTACTGTATAGTGATAATACTCCTCCTTTTTATACTGGTATTATTGGTAATATTGGTCTAAGTATAAAGGATTTGGTCATATGATGGTAATATGTATGGTGATATTTCTCCTTACATACCAGTGTTATTTTGTAACTGTATGCTTTATTTAGAGGCTTTTATCATGGGAAATTGTCTTACCTTAACAGGCTAGGCACAAAAAGTGTATTTCAGGTATGTTCATAGTCTCTGGCTGAAGGCACATGGTAAGTGAACTATTACACCCTGTTCACACTGGTGTGGTACTGCGTGGCGGCTGCTCCCGCCGTGGCACCGTGTCTGCGTGGGAGGGGGCGTCTCGTGGGCTGGTTCGAGTGGCATTTGGGGCTGCTCGGCCAGCAGGTCGTCCCCCTCCCGTGGGCACTGGTGTCGTAGCGGTGGTGGTCGCCGCGTGGTACCGCGCCATTTTATGCTAGGGATGTTAGGGACCCACCACATCCAGGTGGCCGTGACGAGGCTGGCGGGCTTCATGCACTTTATGATCATTAACCTCTTAAGGACCCAGGGCGTATGGATACGCCCTCACACCCTGGGCCTTAAGGACCCAGGGCGTATCCATACGCCCTGGCGTTTTCCGGTCTCTGCCGCGCGCCGGGCAGAGATCGGAACTGGATGCCTGCTGAAATCCTTCAGCAGGCATCCAGGGCAAACGCCGAGGGGGGCCATGTAGGCTCCCCATGTCGGCGATCGCTGCAAATCGCAAGGGAAATCGCCTTTGCGATCTGCGGCGATACCGGGCTGATCGGGTCTCTGGGACCCGACCGCCCGGTAATTTCACATGATCCCGGCTGTCACAGACAGCCAGGACCATGCTGAAGACTAGGAGCGAGGTGGCAAGCCGGCCACCTCCTCCTATACCCTGCGATCTGTCGGTTAGTTAACCCACCAATCGCAGGAGGGGGGGCGGTTACTTCCTCCCGTCCTGCCCGGCCCCTGAAAGTCCGGAGAGGACGGGAGGAAGACCGGAGGATGCGGCGGGGGACGGGGGAGTGCTGGGGACCGGCCCCGGTACTTACCTCGTCCCTGAAGACCCGGATCCCGGCGGCAGAGACGGCGGCGGCGACAGGTGAGTAGATCTTCAGCCGCGGTCGGGCCCTTTACAGCAATGCACGTCACCGTAAAGCGACATGCATTGCTGTAATGGGACCCTGTAAACTACAACTCACAGCATGCCCAGACAGCCCTTGGCGTCTGGGCATGCTGCAAGTTGCAGTTTTGCAACATCTGGAGGTCCACAGTTTGGGACCACTGTGCCCTTCCAGATGTTGCAAAACTACACATCCTCAGCATGCCCTTACTGTCCAGGCATGCTGGGAGTTGTAGTTCTGTAACATCTGGCCCTTCAGATGTTGCAGAACTACCACTCCCATCATGCCTGGACAGTTTTGGCATACTGGGAGTTGTAGTTTTGCAACATCTGGAAGGGCACAGATTGGGAACCACTGTATTAGTGGTCTGCAAACTGTAGTCCTCCAGATGTTGCAAAACTACAACTCCAAGCACGCTGGGAGTTGTAGTTCGGCAACATCTGTCTCTAAAGATGTTGCCGAACTACTACTCCCAGCATGCTTGAGAATGCTGAGAGTTGTGGTTTTGCAACAACTGGAGGCACACTGTTTGGGAAACATTGTCTGTTTCCTTACTCAGTGTTTCCCAACCCGTGTGCCTCCAGCTGTTGCAAAACTATAACTACCAGCATGCACTGATAGACTCTGCATGCTGGGAGTTGTAGTTTTGCAACAGCTGGAGGTTCCCCCCCCCCCCTGTGAATGTACAGGATACATTCACATGGGCAGGGGGCTTACAGTGAGTATCAGGCTGCAAGTTTGCGATGCAGCAAATTTTGCGCGGCAGCTCAAACTCGCTGTAATCCCCCGCCCGTGTGACTGTACCCTAAAAACACTACACTACACTAACACAAAATAAAATAAAAAGTAAAAAACACTACATATACACATACCCCTACACAGCCCCCCTCCCCTCCCCAATAAAAATGAAAAACGTCTGGTACGCCACTGTTTTCAAAATGGCGCCTCCAGCTGTTGCAAAACAACAACTCCCAGTATTGCTGGACAGCCGTTTACTGTCCAAGCATGCTGGGAGTTTTGCAACAGCTGTTTGGGAATCACTGGCGTAGAATACCCCTATGTCCACCCCTATGCAAATCCCTAATTTAGGCCTCAAATGCGCATGGTGCTCTCTCACTTTGGAGCCCTGTCGTATTTCAGGGCAACAGTTTAGGGTCACATATGGGGCATCGCCGTACTCGGGAGAAATTGCCTAACAAATTTTGGGGGGCTTTTTCTCCTTTCACCCCTTATGAAAATGTGAAGTTGGGGTCTACACCAGCATGTTAGTGTAAAAAAATAATTTTTTCACACTAACATGCTGCTGTTGCCCTATACTTTTCATTTTGACAAGAGGTAAAAGGGAAAAAAGCCCCCCAAAATTTGTAACGCAGTTTCTCCCGACTACGGAGATACCACATATGTGGGCGCAAAGTGCTCTGGGGGCGCACAACAAGGCCCAGAAGGGAGAGTGCGCCATGTACATTTGAGGTGATTTGCACAGGGGTGGCCGATTGTTACAGCGGTTTTGACAAACGCAAAAAAAACTAAACCCCACATGTGGCCCCATTTTGGAAACTACACCCCTCACGGAATGTAATAAGGGGTGCAGTGAGAATTTACACCCCACAGGTGTCTGACAGATCTTTGGAAAAGTGGGCTGTGCAAATTAAAAATGTTGTACAGCCCACTGTTCCAAAGATCTGACAGACACCAATGGGGGTAAATGCTCACTGTACCCCTTGTTACGTTCCTCAAGGGGTCTAGTTTCCAAAATGGTATGCCATGTGGGGGTTATTTTGCGGTTCTGGCACCATAGGGGCTTCCTAAATGCGACATGCCCCCGAGCAAAATTTGCTCTCAAAAAGCCAAATATGACTCCTTCTCTTCTGAGCATTGTAGTTTGCTCGTAGTGCACTTCAGGTCAACTTATGGGGTACCTCCATACTCAGAAGAGATGGGGTTTCAAATTTTGGGGGGTATTTTTTGCTATTAACCCTTGCAAAAATGTGAAATTTGGGGGGAAACACCCATTTTAATGACATTTTTTTTTACGTATGCAAAAGTCGTGAAACCCGTGTGGGGTATTAAGGCTCACTTTATTCCTTGTTACGTTCCTCAAGGGGTCTAGTTTCCAAAATGGTATGCCATGTGGGTATTTTTTGCTGTCCTGGCACCATAGGGGCTTCCTATATGGGACATGCCCCCGAGCAAAATTTGCTCTCAAAAAGCCAAATATGACTCCTTCTCTTCTGAGCATTGTAGTTCGCCCATAGTGCACTTCAGGTCAACTTATGGGGTACCTCCATACTCAGAAGAGATGGGGTTACAAATTTTAGGGGGTATTTTCTGCTATTAACCCTTGCAAAAATGTGAAATTTGGGGGGAAACACACATTTTAGTGAAATTTTATTTTATTTTTTTACATATGCAAAAGTCGTGAAACACATGTGGGGTATTAAGGCTCACTTAATTCCTTGTTACGTTCCTCAAGGGGTCTTGTTTCCAAAATGGTATGCCATGTGTTTTTTTTTTGCTGTTCTGGCACCATAGGGGCTTCCTAAATGCAACATGCCCCCCAAAAACCATTTCAGAAAAACGTACTCTCCAAAATCCCCTTGTCACGCCTTCGGTTCTGAGCCCTATATTGCGCCCACCGAACACTTTACATAGACATATGAGGTATGTGCTTACTCGAGAGAAATTGGGCTACAAATATAAGTATACACTTTCTCCTTTTACCCCTCGTAAAAATTCAAAAATTGGGTCTACAAGAACATGCAAGTGTAAAAAATGAACATTGTGAATTTTCTCCTTCACTTTGCTGCTATTCCTGTGACATACGTAAAGGGTTAAAATGCTGACTGAATGTCATTATGAATACTTTAGGGGGTGCAGTTTTTATAATGGGGTCATTTATGGGGTATTTCTAAGATGAAGACCCTTCAAATCCACTTCAAACCTGAACTGGTCCCTGAAAAATAGTGAGTTTGGAAATTTTGTGAAAAATTGGAAAATTGCTGCTGAACTTTGAAACCCTCTGGTGTCTTCCAAAAGTAAAAACTCGTCAATTTTATGATGCAGACATAAAGTAGACATATTGTATATGTGAAATTTTTTTTTTAATATTTTGAATATCCATTTTCCTTACAAACAGAGAGCTTCAAAGTTAGAAAAATGCTAAATTTTCAAATTTTTCATAAAATTTTCACATTTTTCACCAAGAAAGGATGCAAGTTACAATTTTTTTTACCACTATGTTAAAGTAGAATATGTCACGAAAAAGCTATCTCGGAATCAGAATGATAACTAAAAGCATTCCAGAGTTATTAATGTTTAAAGTGACAGTGGTCAGATGTTCAAAAAATGGCCGGGTCCTAAGGTGTAAAATGGCTGGGTCCTTAAGAGGTTAAGTACACAAACGACCTGTTTGTTTTATATATATATTGCTGAGAAGCGCTAGATCATTTGTGCATATTGTGGATGTGCGACCATGTCTTTTTTTTGTCTCTGTATCCACATTTTTGTATTCTCCTTTCCGTTTTTTTGTTAGCCCTTGCACATATAAGTGAGCAGGAAGTGCTCTAGGGCCCCTCCCTTCCTGGCTAGGCTTCTAGCCTCTGGCTAAAGGCACATGGTAAGTGAACTATTACACCCTGTTCACACTGGTGTGGTACTGTGTGGCGGCAGCTCCCGCCATGACACCGTGTCTGCTTGGGGGGGGGGGGGGGGCGTCCCGTGGGCTGGTTCGAGTGGCATTTGGGGCTGCTTGGCCAGCGGGTCGACCCCCTCCCGTGGGCACTGGTGTCGTGGCAGAAGTTTAAAATGCAGGAGTTGTAAGCAGGACCCACTGTAACTGAAAGTATTACACTCCCTTGATAAAAGTAGTTTTTCTTAATAATTAATAACAGCTGTTTGTCACCAAGGATATGGACAGCAGGATTGGAGGTTTTCTTCAGTGCACATTGTGCCACATGTATACATCTCTGGAGCAGCAGCTTCAGGGTGAATACCGCTCTGACAAATGTGAGCATGTTGCCCACCTGGAAGCTCGTATTAGAGATCTAGAGGAGCAAAATGCAACATTGAGGGCGATTGACAATCTTACAGAGCAAGCAGTTAGTGGGGTAGAAATGGAGGTTGGAGAAACTAGCCAGGAGGCCCAAGTAGGGAGCTGGGTTAATGTAGTTAGAGGGACTGGAAAGGGGGCAAGGAAAAGGAAGGTCACTTCTGCTTCTGATCTCCCAAGTAAAATTGCCAAGTTGGGCGATGATGCGAGGGCCTCAGTATCAGAAATGGCAACCCTAGTGGATACTGGTCTCCCTAACAGCCGGGGGAACAGCTCAACTAGTAGTGTGGGGGATGGTAACGCAGGTAGGTCAAGACAGTTAGTTGTGGTAGGGGATTCTATAATCAGGAAGACGGAGAGAATAATTTGTCGCCAAGACCACCTCAACCAAATGATTTGCTGTCTCCCTGTTGCCAGGGTTCGGCATGTGGTGGAAAGGGTGGACAAATTACTAGGGGGGGCTGGGGATGACCCAGCTGTCGTGGTCCATGTGGGAACCAACGACAGAATACATGGTAGGTGGAGGTCGTTGAAGAATAATTACAAGGAACTAGGTGCCAAGCTGAAGGGAAGGACCTCTAAGGTTGTGTTCTCTGGAATACTTACTGTGTCATGCGCATCGCAGAAAAGACAGCGGGAGCTTACGGAGTTAAATGCATGGCTTAAGTCGTGGTGCGAGGGGGAAGGGTTTGGGTTTTTAGAGCACTGGGCTGACTTTTCATTGGGGTACAAACTCTATTCTACGGATAATTTGCACCTGAATGGAAGGGGGTCCGCTGTGCTGGGGGAGAGAATCCTGGAAGGGGTGGCTGAGTATTTAAACTAGGTGAGTGGGGGGAGGATAATAAAGCAAAGAAAGCAGACAGTGGGATGGATAGGTTAGAGAGGGGTCAGGACATAATGGCGGGTGGAGAGGAGTCCTGTGGGGGGAGGTTAAGAGCAGTGGATAAGGAGATCCATGGGTTACAAACCAGCCGTAAAAATAAATGTAGCCTGAAAAATTGTAATCCCAATAATTCAAAAAATTCCATTAGCCCCAATAACTCAATAACTATAATAAGCCCCATTAACTCAAAAAATACCGTTAGCCCCAATAACTTAAATAACAACGTTAGACCCTATAACGCAAAAAATCCCATTAGCCCCAATAATTTCAATAATAACGTTAGACCCAATAACTCAAAAAATCCCATTAGCCCCAATAACTTAAATAGTACAATTAGCCATTATAACTCAAATAATATTAACCCCAATAACTCTGAAAATCCCATTAGTGAGACTATATGTGTAAAACTTAATGGAAATGTAAAGTGTATGTTCACAAATGCCAGAAGCCTAGCAAATAAAATGGGGGAGCTTGAGGCCTTGATACTGGAGGAACATATTGATATAGTTGGGGTCACTGAGACATGGCTGGACTCCTCGCATGACTGGGCTGTTAATCTGCAGGGGTTTACATTGTTTCGCAAGGATAGAATGAACAGAAAAGGTGGTGGAGTCTGTCTGTATGTAAGAAGTGGTATGAAAGTCAGTGTGAACGATGCCATAGTGTGTGATGATTCTGAGGATGTGGAATCACTGTGGGTAGAATTACAAAAGGAGGGAAATATTAACAAAAATAGTATTTGGTGTAATCTACAGACCCCCTAATATCAATGAAGAGATAGAAGGTCGGCTGTATAAACAAATAGAGAGGGCCACCCGGGCAGGTACAGTGGTAATAATGGGAGATTTTAACTATCCAGATATAGATTGGGGCCGGGGGCTGGCTAAAACTACAAAGGGGTGACAATTCCTAAATTTATTGCAGGATAATTTTATGGGCCAGTTTGTGGAGGACCCAACAAGAAGTGATGCCTTGTTGGATCTGATCATTTCCAACAACGCAGAGCTGGTTGGTAATGTAACTGTGCGGGAAAACCTTGGTAATAGCGACCACAATATAGTTACTTTTGACTTAAAATGTAGAAAACAAAGACAGACGGGGAAAGCAAAAACATATAACTTTAAAAAGGCAAATTTCCCTGGGCTGAGAGCTGCACTACAGGACATAGACTGGGGGGAGGTGTTCTCAAATACTGATACAGAAGGTAAATGGGACGTCTTTAAATCAACTCTAAATAACTATACAGCTAAATATATACCAAAGGGGAACAAATATAAACGATTAAAACTAAATCCTACATGGCTGACAAATGATGTTAAAAGAGCAATAAACAAAAAAAAAATAGCCTTCAAAAAATACAAATCTGATGGGTCAGCTATAATATTTAAACAGTACAAGGAGCTTAATAAAATCTGTAAAAATGTAATAAAAACAGCAAAAATTCAAAATGAGAGACAGGTGGCCAAAGAAAGCAAAACTAATCCTAAATATTTTTTTAGATATATAAAAAAAAAACAAGGACAGAGCATGTAGGACCCCTTAATAATGATTATGGGGAGGTTGTCACGGGCGATCAAGAGAAGGCGGAGCTACTGAATGGGTTCTTTAGTTCTGTATACACTATGGAAAAAGGAGCTGACATTGGCCAGGTCAGTGCTGGTAACACATCATATAATGTACTGAACTGGCTTAATGTAGAGATGGTACAAGGTAAGTTAAGTAATATAAATGTAAGCAAATCTCCAGGGCCGGATGGACTACAACCAAGAGTTCTTAAAGAGGTAAGTTCAGTAATATCTGTACCCTTGTTCATGATATTTAGAGATTCTCTGGTATTGTGCCAAGGGACTGGCACAAGGCTAATGTGGTGCCAATCTTCAAGAAGGGCTCTAGGTCTTCCCCAGGAAACTATAGACCGGTAAGTCTAACGTGCATTGTGGGTAAATTGTTTGAAGGACTTATAAGGGATTACATACAGGAATACATAGGGGATAATAGTATTATAAGTGATAGCCAGCATGGGTTTACTAAGGATAGAAGTTGTCAAACCAATCTAATTTGCTTTTATGAAGAGGTGAGTAGAAGCCTTGACAGAGGAATGGCTGTGGATATAGTGTTTCTGGATTTTGCCAAAGCGTTTGATACTGTCCCTCATAGACGTCTGACAGGTAAGTTAAGGTCCTTGGGCTTGGAAACTTTAGTTTGTAACTGGATTGAACACTGGCTCATGGATCGTACCCAGAGAGTGGTGGTCAATGATTCGTAGTCTGATTGGTCCCCGGTTATTAGTGGTGTACCCCAAGGTTCAGTACTGGGCCCGCTGTTGTTTAATTTACTTATCAATGATATAGAGGATGGAATTAACAGCTCTGTTTCTATCTTTGCAGATGACACCAAGCTTTGTAGCACGGTACAGTCTATAGAGGATGTGCATAAGTTACAAGATGACTTGGATAGACTAAGTGTCTGGGCATTCACTTGGCAAATGAGGTTCAATGTGGATAAATGTAAGTTATGCATCTGGGTGCTAATAACTTGCATGCGTCGTATGTCTTAGGGGGGATTAAACTGGCAGAGTCACTGGTAGAGAAGGATCTGGGTGTACTTGTAGATCACAGACTACAGAATAGCATGCAATGTCAGGCTGCTGCTTCCAAAGCCGGCAGGATATTGTCATGTATAAAAAGAGGCATGGACTCGAGGGGCAGGGACATAATACTCCCCCTTTATAAAGCATTGGTACGGCCTCACCTGGAATATGCTGTTCAGTTTTGGTCGCCTGTTCATAAAAGGGACACTGTGGAGTTGGAAAGGGTGCAGAGATGTGCGACTAAACTAATATGGGGCATGGAACATCTTAGCTATGAGGAGCAATTAAAGGAGTTACAATTGTTTAGTCTTGAGAAGAGACGTTTAAGGGGGGGATATGATAAACGTATATAAGTATATAAATGGCCCATACAAAAAATATGGAGAAAAACTGTTCCAGGTTAAACCCTCCCAAAGGACGAGGGGGCACTCCCTCCGTCTGGAGAAGAAAAGGTTTAGTCGAAAGGGGCGACACGCCTTCTTTACCGTGAGGACTGTGAATTTATGGAATGGTCTACCTCAGGAACTGGTCACAGCAGGAACAATTAACAGCTTTAAAACAGGGTTAGATACATTCCTGGAACAAAATAACATTAATGCTCATGCAGAATTATAAAACTACATCCCCTTATCCCCTTACACCCTTCACTTCAATTCCCTGGTTGGACTTGATGGACGTATGTTTTTTTTCAACCATACTAACTATGTAACTATGTGGCGGTAGTGGTCGCCGTGTGGTGCAACACCATGTTATGCTAGGGATGTTAGGGACCCACCACATCCAGGTGGCCGTGACCAGACTGGCAGGCTTCATGCACTTTATGATCATAAAGTACACAAACGACCTGTTTGTTTTATATATATTGCTGAGAAGCGCTAGATCATTTGTGTATTTTGTGGATGTGCGACCATGTCTTTGTTTTGTCTCTGTATCCACATTTATGTACTGTGTAGTGATAATACTCCTCCTTTTTATACTGGTATTATTGGTAATATTGGTCTCAGTATACAGGATTTGGTCAGTAACAATATGATGGTAATTTGTATGGTGATATTTCTCCTTATATACCAGTGTTATTTTGTAACTGTATGATTTATTTAGAGGTTTTTATCATGGGAAATTGTCTTACCTTAACAGACTAGGCACATAAAGTGTATTTCAGGTATATTTTATTTAAAAAAAAAATGTGTCCACAAAATCCAAAAATGTGTAAGGAGAAAGGTTGTGTCAGTATTTTTAACATTAATATGCTTTATGTAAGTCTATGAAAAAGTGGTTGTTTTGAACAAAATATGTTAAAAAAAAGGAAAAATGTTAGCATCCGCGACATGTCACTTATTTACACGGCTGTAAAAAACAATGTCCTTTTTTGCATATTGTGTGCACAGACAACTACTTTCCCATACACTTACAAATAGCACATTAAAGGGGTACTACGGTGGAAAACTAACTAACTTTTTGGCACCATTTGATAAAAAAAAAAACAGATTTGTAAATTACTTCTATTAAAAAATCTTACTCCTTCCAGTACTTATTAGCTGCTGAATAATACAGAGGAAATTCTTTTCTTTTCAGAACACAGTGCTCTCTGCTGACATCTCAGTCCATTTTAGGAACTGTCCAGAGCAGCATATGTTTGCTATGGGGATTTTCTCCTACTGTGGACAGTTCCTAAAATGGACAGAGGTGTCAGCAGAGAGCACTGTGGTCATGATATCAGCAGAGAGCTCTGTGTTCCAAAAAGAAAATAATTTCTGCTGCAGTATTCAGCAGCTTATACGCACTGGAAGGATTAAGATTTTTTAATAGAAGTCATTTACAAATCTGTTTAACTTTCTGGCACCAGTTGATTAAGAAAAAAAAAAAGTTTTCCACCGGAGTACCCCTTTAACCCCTTAAGGACTCAGCCCATTTTGGCCTTAAGGACTCAGACAATTTAATTTTTACGTTTTCATTTTTTCCTCTTCGCCTTCTAAAAATCATAACTCTTTTATATTTTCATCCACAGACTAGTATGAGGGCTTGTTTTTTGCGCGACCAGTTGTCCTTTGTAATGACATCACTCATTATATCATAAAATGTATGGCGCAACCAAAAAACACTATTTTTGTGGGGAAATTAAAACGAAAAACGCAATTTTGCTAATTTTGGAAGGTTTCGTTTTCACGCCGTACAATTTATGGTAAAAATGACGTGTGTTCTTTATTCTGAGGGTCAATACGATTAAAATGATACCCATTATTATATACTTTTATATTATTGTTGCGCTTAAAAAAAATCACAAACTTTTTAACCAAATTAGTACGTTTATAATCCCTTTATTTTGATGACCTATAACTTTTTTATTTTTCCGTATAAGCGGCGGTATGGGGGCTCATTTTTTGCGCCATGATCTGTACTTTTTTTTGATACCACATTTGCATATAAAAAAATTTTAATACATTTTTTATAATTTTTTTTTAAATAAAATGTATTAAAAAAGTAGGAATTTTGGACTTTTAAAATTTTTTTCCGTTCACGCCGTTCACCGTACGGGATCATTAACATTTTATTTTAATAGTTCGGACATTTACGCACGCGGCGATACCAAATATGTCTATAAAAAAATGTTTTTTACGCTTTTTGGGGGTAAAATAGGAAAAAACGGACGTTTTACTTTTTTATTGGGGGAGGGGATTTTTCACTTTTTTTTTACTTTTACTTTTACATTTTTTTACATTTTTTTTTACACTTGAATAGTCCCCATAGGGGACTATTCATAGCAATACCATGATTGCTAATACTGATCTGTTCTATGTATAGGACATAGAACAGATCAGTATTATCGGTCATCTCCTGCTCTGGTCTGCTCGATCACAGACCAGAGCAGGAGACGCCGGGAGCCGCACGGAGGAAGGAGAGGGGACCTCCGTGCGGCGTTATGAATGATCGGATCCCCGCAGCAGCGCTGCGGGCGATCCGATCGTTCATTTTAATCGCGAACTGCCGCAGATGCCGGGATCTGTATTGATCCCGGCACCTGAGGGGTTAATGGCGGACGCCCGCGAGATCGCGGGCGTCGGCCATTGCCGGCGGGTCCCTGGCTGCGATCAGCAGCCGGGATCAGCCGCGCATGACACGGGCATCGCTCCGATGCCCGCGGTTATGCTTAGGACGTAAATGTACGTCCTGGTGCGTTAAGTACCACCTCACCAGGACGTACATTTACGTCCTGCGTCCTTAAGGGGTTAAGGATGCAGGGTTTTTCCGTTTTTGCATTTTCATTTTTTCCTCATCACCTTCTAAAAATCATAACGCTTTCAATTTTGCACATAAAATTCCATGTGATGGCTTATTTTTTGCCATTTTTTGCACAAATTTTACTTTGCAGTGACATTAGTCATTTTACCAAAAAACGGAAAAAAAATGTATTGTGCGACAAAATTGAAGAAAAAATATCGGGCTGATATAAGGGCTCATTTTTTACACCATGATCTGAAGTTTTCATCGGTACCATTTTTGTATTGATCGGACTTTTAGTTAGCTTTTTATTTATTTTTTCATGACTTTGGAATTTTTTTTTGTGCGTACGCCATTGACCGTGCGGTTTAATTAACACTATATTTTTTATAATTCGTACATTTCCGCATGCGGCAATACCACATGTTTATTTTTATTTACATTGTTTTTTTTTTTAATGGGAAAAGGGATGTGATTCAAACTACTAGGAAAGCTGAGTGATGCTTCCAGTGAGAAATAAGATTACAGACATATTTTATAAATGTGAAGAGAGGGAAGTAGTAATAGATGGGAAAGGGCAGTTTTTTAATTTTGACTGTTAAAATAGACGGACTTGAACGAGTGATTGCATTTGTCTATAATCCACCCCCTTTAAGATAAATAAGATAATAAGGGAAATAAGAAATAATTATAGCTTAAATATTGTTGTATTGTTCTAATGACTGTTCTAAAATTAAATAAATACATTTTATTACTATCCAGATATCAAAGATGATCAAAATGGAGTCACATCAGGTTCTGTTCATAGCAGATATGTAACCATGGCAACTCCAAGAAACAAAGAAAGAGTCTTGGTGACATCACGTGATGTCATAGAATTCTGGAGGCATTACATTGCTCTGACAGTGCCCAGGCCTTCAGTCTGTAGATTGTTACAGAGCGGTTTGCATTTCCCTTGCGGTTTTTGCCTTTTGTGCCTTTTTTCTTCATCTATGGAGATTAAAGGATTGGGGTTCATCCCCCTCTTCCTGGCCCTCTGGTGTATGGTCTGGATCTCCACCAGCTACACCATCACCATGATCCAAGGCCATGCTGATTCCCCACTGGTATACATCAGTGAGACGGGGATTTTCTTTCCTGAACGGATCCCATTCTGTTTAGGATTTATAGGGATGGCCATAGCCTCTTTTGGTCTGACATGGCTGAATTATAGGTTCATCTTGTTCCATCGTGAAGACTTTGGACCCCGTCACCCATTGATCCAGAAGACCCTACTAGTCATCGCTTGGTCATCCTGTGTCCTGACTGTCATCATGTCAGTATTTTCAACCAAAGACTACCCGATGATTCATCTCATCGCCGCCATGACTACATTCATATGTGCTGGAACATACAACATGTGTCAATCCATCCTCCTGTACAAAGTGCCCGGAACATCAAGAGTCATCTGCCATGTTAGAGCCATCTGCTCTGCCATGGCCCTTGCCTGTGTGTTTCTTATTATCGGAAGTGGGGTCATTGTATACACCCACCTATGTGCTGGAGAATGTAAAGAGATGAGTGAAGCCTTTGTCAAGATCATCGAGTGGTCAATGTTGGTCCTCACCCTGCTGACATATGTGACTTACTATTCCATCCTGCAACACCTATTGTTGACCATGTCCAGGAACACCTGCAGCATCTCCCTAAGGGTTAAGATCGATGCCTTTGGAGTATAGAGGACCATGCAGAACATCATAAGAACCTGTCATCTGTATGTTGGAGTTGGAATTTCACACCACAGCCCAGAACTTACTACTGGAACAACTAGAACTGCGGCAACTCTAGAGATAAAGACCTAGAGCCAAGAGATTCAACGGCACCAACCTCTCTCCATAACAACAAGAAGGAGGAAGAAAACAGATTATGTTCTTATAATAAATGTCTTATCATTTAAAAAAAAATGCAAATCTCCTGTTTGTCTTTGTAGTCCTAAACTCTTTATATGTATAGGAATATATGTATCTTCATTTTTATTCTGTCTGCACAATATATTGCAATAGAATCACGATTTTTACATTTTTACTATGTAGCGATTTCATCCTTGGCCAAATTTTGCGATTACTTTAGCGATGTTAGGAGGAGAAACAGTGGGCCACAGGCTGGAGTTGCGCTGCATGGGAGCCAAATTAATTCTATATGAAAAACAAAACCCTTCCAGTACTTATCAGCTTTTGTATACTACAGAGGAAGTTGTGTAGTTCTTTTCTGTTTGACCACATTGCTCTTTGCTGCCACATCTGTCCATGTTAGGAACTGTCTGGAGCATGATAGGTTTGCTATGAGGATTTGCTCCTGCTCTTGACAGTTCCTGACACAGAAAGAGGTGGCAGCAGAGAGCACTGTGCTCAGACTGGAAACAACTACACAACTTCCTCTGTAGTTTACGAGAGCTGATAAATACTGGAATGATTAAGGTTTTTAGCCACTTAGGGACCACGGCGTACAGGTACGCCTTCGCTCCCTAGTACTGGACTGGGGTGACTGATGATATCAATCAGCAGGCACCCTGCGCAAATACCCACCCACGTCGGCGATCGCCGCAAATCGCTGGTGAATTCACACTTTGACCCGGTGACCTGTAAAATAAGAGGGATCAAGGTTGTCCAAGACACCCACGATCCCCCTGAAGGGATAGGAGTGAGGTGGCAAGGGTGCCACCCTACTATCCCTTCTATTGGTCCTCTAGAATCAAAGACCAATAGCAGATTGGGGGCAGGGGGTTAACTTTCGGTTTCAGTTTCCCAGCCTATTGTGGGTGGGCAGAACGGGGAAACCGAGGAGGACCTGTGCTTAAGTCCACTTACCCATCGGCGGCAGCAGCAGGCGGCAATCGGTGGCAGAAGAGGACAGCGACGCGGCTCCCTGGATCTTACGGAAGCCGATGAGTTGCCTAGCAACATCTGGAGGGCTACAGTCTGAGACCACTATACATTGGTCTCTAAACTGTAGCCCTCCAGAAGTTGTAAAACTACAACTCCCAGCATGCCCAGACAACTGTTTGCTCTGTGGGCAAGCTGGGAATTGTAGTTTTGCAACAGCTGGAGGGCTACAATTTGGAGATCACTGTGCAGTGGTCTCTAAACTGTGGCCCTCTAGATCTTGCAAGACTACAACTCCCAGCATGCTCTATGGCAATCAATACATGCTGGGAGTTGTAGTTTTGCAACCGCTGGAGGCACACTGGTTGGTAAAATACTGAGTTAGGTAACAGAACCTAACTGAAGGTTTTCCAACCAGTGTGCCTCCAGCTGTTGCAAAACTACAACTCCCAGTATGCATGGTCTGTTAGTGCATGCTGGGAGTTGTAGTTTTGAAACAGCTGGAGGTTTTTACAGGGTACATTCACACGGGCGAGTTTACAGTGAGTTTCCTACTTCAAGTTTGAGCTGCGGCAAAAAAATTTCCGCAGCGCAAACTCCTAGCGGGAAACTCATTGTAAACCCCCAACAGTGCGAATGTACTCTAAAAACACTACACTCACATAATAAAGGGTAAAACACTACATATACACCCCCTTACACTGTCCCCCCCAATGAAAATGAAAAACATATTGTACAGCAGTGTTTCCAAAACGGAGCCTCCAGCTATTGCAAAACAACAACTCCCAGCATTTCCGGACAGCCACTGACTCTCCAGGCATGCTAGGAGTTTAGCAACAGCTGGAGGCACCCTGTTTGTGAATCACTGGCGTAGAATGCACCTAAGTTCACCCCTATGCAATCCGTAATTTAGTCCTCAAGTGCACATGGCGCTCTCTCACTTCGGTGCCCTGTTGTATTTCAAGGAAACAGTTTAGGGCCACATATGCTGTATTTCCATACTTGGGAGAAATTGCACTACAAATTATGGGGGTCTTTTTCTCCTTTTACCCCTTATGAAAATGAAACTTTGGGGTCTACACCAGCCTGTTAGTTTAAAAAACAATTACAAAAATGTGCACTAACATGCTGGTGTTGCCCCATACTTTTTATTTTCACATGCGGTAAAAGGAAAAAAAGACTCACATATGTGGGCCTAAAATGCTCTGCGGACGCACAACAAGGCTCAGGAGTGAGAGCGCACTATGTACATTTGAGGCCTAAATTGGTGGTTTGCACAGGGGTGGCTGATTTTACAGCGGTTCCGACATAAACGCAAAAAAATAAATACCCACATGTAACCCCATTTTGGAAACTACACTCCTCACGGAATGTAACTCTGGGTATAGTGAGCCTTAACACCCCTCAGGTGTTTGATGAAATTTCATTAACCCCTACAGGACCCATGGCGTATGGATACGCCTTCTGTACATGGGTCTTAAGGACCCAGGGCGTACCTGTACACCCGTGGAAATTTCGGTCCCTGCCGCGCGCCGGGGGGGACCGGACCGGGTTGACTGCTGATATCGATCAGCAGGCACCACGCGCAAATGCCCAGGGGGGTAATCAGAACCCCCCATGTCGGCGATCGGTGCAAATCGCAACAAGTGAATTCACCCGGTGACCTGGAATATAAGGGGGATAGCGGTTGTCTAAGACACCCACGAACCCCCTGAAGGGATAGGAGTGAGGTGGTAGGGGTGCCACCCCTCCTATCCCTGCTATTGATCGTTAGACGCGACGACTAGAGAAGCAAACTTTTCAAAAATTTGATTCGGCCGAGTCACCGAATTTTCCGAAAAAGTTTGTTTCGATCCGAATTTTTTCACGGCGAATCTATATAAAAAAAATGCCATTTCTAGCCTACATACAGTCTCTATAGGGGTATAGAACACTTTGCTTTGTTCTAAAATGCATATGGAGTGTGCTGGGTTAGTGAAATAATACTTTTAGAATACCTGCTGCATAGCAGCACAATGACAGAGCCTGGTGGTGGCATCAGTGTCAGGAGACCATATAGAGACTGAATGACATAGCGTTGAGGTGTTGGCAGCATGAGGAGACCATTTAGTGGCTGAATGACACAGCCTGGATGAGGCTGAAGCATGAGGACACCATATAGTAGACATGTGCAATTCGGCTCGGCACGAATGTCTAATTTACCGAATTTTACCGTTTTCGGGCATTCGGACTGATCCGAATGCACGAAAACATATTTTGAACATTCCCGAATAGCCACGATAATACGAATAGCAAAGTAACGAATACATTCATTATTTCCCGAACATATGCTGTAAATAACTAATGCATTCGTTATCAGTAAACGAACGTGAAGAATTCATTCTGATAACAAAGATAATAAAAAGGATACAGATAGTTTGATTTTTCGGATACATTCGGTATTCGGGTACATTCGGTAAATCTTTTTATTCTTTTTTTGGACTTTAGCGATCCTAAAAAATTATGAAGATACCTTTTTTTATTAAAATTTCGTAGGGTATCATAAAAAAATCATAATAAAAAAGATACAGTAGTGATGGAAAAAATTGTAACTAACGAAATGTATCTTTTTTATTATGAAATGTTTATTCATTTTTAAAAATGGATCAATTTATGTGAGCGGGTAAAGCACTAAAAATGTAGCCGACAATAATAAAAATGTAGTGTGTGCGTGTTTTTCACTTTTTTTTAAAACATTTTTTAGGTAGTACTACTACTCCCAGCATGGAACACACTCTTCCATGATGGGAGTAGTAGTTACCTGTACTAATTGACAGATCGCAGGGGTCCCTTGCGATCCTCTTGTATAATGTATAGATGCCGCGGCCGCTCTTCTATGGTCCCCTGCACTGCCGTATATATACACATATTCATATTTCCCGCAGAGCTGTGATTGACCAGATGGTTCCAGCCAATCACAGCTCTCTGTGAGAAATAGGAATATGTGTATATATACGTGAGTGCAGGGGACCATAGGAGAGCGGCCGCCGCATTTATACAATATACAGGAGCATCACAGCGGGTGTCAGGAGTGATATCCGCAGTGATCTTTCCTTTACTACAAGTACTACTACTCCCAACATGGAGTACACTCTGCCTCATGCTGGGAGCTGTAGTACCTGCATTAATAGACAGATCGCAGCGGGTGTCAGAAGTTACACTAGCTGTGATATGTCTATTAATGCAGGTACTACAGCTCCCAGCATGGAGCAGAGTGTGCTCCATGTTGGGAGTATTAGTACCTGCAGTAAGGGACAGATCCCAGGGATGTCCCTTCTCCTGACACCGGCTGCGATCCTCCTGATGTGAATGTCGGGATCAGCTGTTCTCAGGGCTACAGAGCCGGGAGAACAGCTGACGCTGAGCCGTAGGTATACATCGTATATTTACTGCCCAGCAAGAACTTACAGTGAGCCTGCAATGTGTATATACAGTATACACATTGCTGGCTCACTTAACCCCTTGCTGAGCTGTGCGCTATGCGCAATCCCAGCAAGGAAAGAGACTGCTGGACAGTGTAGGTTAACCCTTTGGGCGGTATACACTATATACAGCTATCTATAGATAGCTGTATACAGTGTATACAGAAGACGAAGTCCAGCTTACTTCCCTCGAGTCCCGGGCAGGTCTGTGTAGCTCCGCCCCCTAGTGATGACATCATTAGGGGGCGGAGCTACATAAGGGAACAAGGCTAGTTAATCTGAAGCTCTGTTCACATTGTAGGTTTTGTATAATGTGAACAGACCCTTCTGGCAGTGTCTACCCAGACAGGGAGACTCCAGCTGTTGCTAAACTACAACTCCCAGCATGCCCAGACAGCCAAAGGCTGTCTGGGCATGCTGTGAGTTGTAGTTTTGCACCAATTGGTGGCTCCCTGTTTGGGTAGACATTGCATCATGGGTGCTCTCCCCAGCGGACAGCGCCAAAAATGTCATAACCATTTTTTTTGTGTTTTTTTCTTTTCAGATCCGTGTATGCAGAGGATTACTGCGGAATCGATGGATTACGGCGGATTTTTTTTTCTTCCTTTAATAAAATGGTTAACGAGGGCTGTGGGGGAGTGTTTTTTTAAATAAAATAATTTTTCCAATGTGGTGTGTTTTTTTTTTTTTATAGAATTTTCAGGGTTAGTAGTGGAAGTCGGTCTTATTGACGGAATCCATTACTAGGCCAGGGCTTAGTGCTAGCCCCAAAAACAGCTAGCGCTAACCCCCAAATATTACCCCGGTACCCACTGCCACAGGCTGGCGGTAACAGGCTGGCGTTATTTAGGCTGGGGAGGGCCAGTAACAATGGTCCTCGCCCATCCTGGTAACGTCAGGCTGTTGCTGTTTGGTTGGTATCTGGCTGAGAATGAAAATACGGGGAACCCTATGCGTTTTTTTTTATTTTTTATTTTTTTATTTAAATAAAAAAAATTAAAAAACGCATAGGGTTCCCCATATTTTCATTCTCAGCACAATACCAACCAAACAGCAACAGCCTGACGTTACCAGGGTGGGCGAGGACCATTGTTACTGGCCCTCCCCAGCCTAAATAACGCCAGCCTGTTACCGCCTAGGCCCAGGAGCGCCATTTTTGACGCTCCGGGCCTGTTGGTACCGGCTCTTCCCAGAACCCCTGTGGCGGTGGGTACGGGGGTAATAATTGGGGGTTAGCGCTAGCTGTTTTTGGGGCTAGCACTAAGCCGTGGCCCAGTAATGGATTCCGTCAATAAGACAGCTTCCACTACTAACCCTGAAAATTAAAAAAAAAAAAAAAACACAACACACTGGAAAAATTATTTTATTTAAAAAAACACTCCCCCACAGCCCTCGTTAACCATTTTATTAAAGGAAGAAAAAAATAATCCGCCTTAATCCATCAAATCCGCAGTAATCCTCTGCATACACGGATCTTAAACGAGAAGAAAAAAAAACAAAAAAAATTGGTTATGACATTTTTGGCGCTGTCCGTTGGGGAGAGCACCCATGATGCAATGTCTATCCAAACAGGGAGCCACCAATTGGTGCAAAACTACAACTCCCAGCATGCCCAGACAGCCTTTGGCTGTCTGGGCATGCTGGGAGTTTTAGTTTAGCAACAGCTGGAGTCTCCCTGTCTGGGTAGACACTGCCAGAAGGGTCTGTTCACATTATACAAAACGTACAATGTGAACAGAGCTTCAGATTAACTAGCCTTGTTCCTGTCTGTAGCTCCACACCCTAATGACGTCATCACTAGGGGGCGGAGCTACACGAACCCGGCCCGAGACTGGAGGGAAGTAAGCTGGACTTCGTCTTCTGTATACAGCTATCTATAGATAGCTGTATATAGTGTATACCGCCCAAAGGGTTAACCTACACTGTCCAGCAGTCTCTTTCCTTGCTGGGCTTGCGCATAGCGCACAGCTCAGCAAGGGGTTAAGTGAGCCAGCAATGTGTATACTGTATACACATTGCAGGCTCACTGTAAGTTCTTGCTGGGCAGTAGATATACGATGTATACTGTATACACATTGCAGGCTCACTGTAAGTTCTTGCTGGGCAGTAAATATACGATGTATACCTACGGCTCAGCGTCAGCTGTTCTCCCGACTCTGTAGCCCTGAGAACAGCTGATCCCGACATTCACATCAGGAGGATCGCAGCGGGTGTCAGGAGAAGGGACATCCCTGGGATCTGTCCCTTACTGCAGGTACTAATACTCCCAACATGGAGCACACTCTGCACACTCTGCTCCATGCTGGGAGCTGTAGTACCTGCATTAATAGACATATCGCAGCTAGTGTAACTTCTGACACCCGCTGCGATCTGTCTATTAATGCAGGTACTACAGCTCCCAGCATGAGGCAGAGTGTACTCCATGTTGGGAGTAGTAGTACTTGTAGTAAAGGAAAGATCACTGTTGGTATCACTCCTGACACCCGCTGTGATGCTCCTGTATAATGTATAGATGTGGCGGCCGCTCTCCTATGGTCCCCTGCATGGCCGTATATATACACATATTCCGATTTCTCACAGAGAGCTGTGATTGGCTGGAACCATCTGGCCAATCACAGCTCTGCGGGAAATATGAATATGTGTATATATACGTGAGTGCAGGGGACCATAGAAAAGCAGCCGCCGCATCTACACATTGTATAAGAGGATCGCAACGAACCCTGGCGATCTGTCAATTAGTACAGGTAACTACTACTCCCATCATGGAACAGTGTGTTCCATGCTTGGAGTAGTATTACTACCTAAAAAATGTTTTAAAAAAAAGTAAAAAACACGCACACACTACATTTTTACTATTGTCGGCTACAATTTTAGTGCTTTACCCGCTCACACAAATTGATCCCTGTTTAAAAATGAATAAACATTTCAAAATAAAAAAGATACATTTTGTTAGATACAATTTTTTTCCATCACTACTGTATCTTTTTTATTATGATTTTTTTATGGTACCCTACGAAATTTTAATAAAAAAGGTATCTCCATAATTTTTTTGGATCGCTAAAGTCCCAAAAAAATAAAAAAATTACCGAATGTACCCGAATACCGAATGTATCCGAAAAAAATAAACCCGAATACCCGAATACCGAATGTATCCGAAAAATCTAAACCGAAAATATTGCCGAACCGAAACTTTTTTCCAAAACGAAAAAACGAAAGGAAAATTTTTCTAGTGCACAAGTCTACCATATAGTGGCTGAATGACACAGCGTGGAGGTGTTGGCAGCATGAGGAGACCATATAGTGGCTGAATGGCACAGCGTGGAGGTGTTGGCAGCATGAGGACACCATATAGTGGCTGAATGACACAGTGTGGACATGTTGGCAACATGAGGAGACCATATAGTGGCTGAATGACACAGCGTGGAGGCGTTGGCAGCATGAGGAGACCATATAGTGGATGAATGGCACAGCCCAGAGTTGCCAGCAGCATGAGTAGGCACTAGGCCTTCACAATCCCTAAGATTAAAAGATGAATTAAGAAATTTAAACCAAAGATTTTGGATAGCGGGTGCTACCTATGAGAAAATTTTAAATTCCCAGACCCAGGCCCCACAGCGGCATCAGTAAACCATATATTGCCTGAATGACACAGCCTGGAATTGGCTGATGCACGAGTACACAGCAGGGCTTCACAATCCCCCCCAAAAACTACACAATTTTAGAATTTTTGAAAAAGATTTTGGATAGCGTATGCTACCTATGAACCATTTGAAGAACAGCGTGACACCGTCGTGCCCTGCACACATGGTATTCTGAAGGGCCACTGAGACTTGTTCGGGCAGTGGAGGCTTAAGACACAGTGGAGGATGTGGAGGCGGAGTAGCACACTGTCACAGGACCAACGGGCTGACAGAGTGTTACAGGAAGCAGCATTGAGTACACACCAGGGCTTCAGAATCCCAAAGAAAAAACAACCATTTTTAAACAAATTTTTAGAATACTTAGGATAGTGGGTGCTACCTATATATTGGTTCACAATCCCTACCCAAAAAAACAAAATTGTAGAAATTTATGAAGAAGACTTTTGGATAGAGGGTGCTACCTATGAGAAAATTTGAAATTCCCAGGCCCAGCAGCGGCATCAGTAAACCATATATTGCCTGAATGACACAGCCTGGAGTTGGCTGATGCATGAGAACGCACCAAAGCTTCACAATCCCTAATAAAAAAGAGAAACATTTTTAACAAAAATGTTTACGAAAATTTAGGACAGCGGGTGCTCTCTATATATTACCAGAATGACGCAGCATGGAGTTGGCTGCAGCATGAGGAGACCATTGAAATGTCAGATTTTTTTATTTGAAATTTAAATAAAAATTTGTGTCCCGGTCCCTGCCGTGTGGGTACAAAGGACCTAATCTCACAAGCACCCACAGGGCTCATATGGCCGTAAGATGTAGGTGCAATGTCTCCATAGCCCTGACCGGCCATTTTTGTGCCTTTGTTTAAGAACAAGCACATATCCAAGAGTCCAGAAGACTCTATAATTCAGGACGGTGGACCACCAAAAGACATTCTTCTATAAAATAATTTTTTATGAAATAAAGAAGCAGAGTTTAGCCCTCTCCATATTTTTTTTGAAAATGTTACTTAAAATGGTTATTATTCAGAAAATTCAAGTTTATAACTGTGATAATTATCAGAAAATTAAAAAAAAACACTACCCAAGAGTGTTTAATAACCGCATACATTGCACCATAAATGTTGAAATTTAAATTAAGCATGTATGTATTTCAAAAATGCTAAAATTAAAGGCCCAAGCCCAAAAGCATCATGAAGTCAAGTAGTTCCTGAAAGACACAGGAGCAGTCAAGAGTAGGCATCAGCAGTACCCAAGAGGCTTCAATAATCCCTTACATTGCACGATCAATCGCGAGATCGAGCAATAACAGGTGTGTTATGCCCTCAGATGTCCGGGGCTGCACGCGCAAAACACTGAACGGACCAGCGTGTGTCTATCTTTCCCCAACAGGCGCGGGTAACCCGCTGAACCCCGTTCGCGATAGGGATCAGAGATTGCAATTATTTGCCAGGAAAGAAGAATCCCAACTAAGTGCGGGTCATAAGCTCGGGTTCATTAAGTCCCTGTCCTTTGTACACATCGCATGTCTCTACTACCGATTGGATGGTTTAGTGAGTTCCTCGGATTGGCCCCGGCGGGGTAGGAGAAGGCCCTGGCAGAGTGCCAAGAATTTAAAGATCATTCTTGAAATTTGCATTAAGCATGAGCTACTGCTAAACTTCCAAAAATTAAAGGCCCAAGGCCAGAAGCGACAGTGAGGCAAGTACTTTCTGGAAGACAAAGAATGAGTCAGGAGCAGTCATTTGCAGTACCCAAGAGGGTTTCATAACCCCCTACATTTAACCCCTTAAGGACGCATGACGTACTCAAACAGTCCCTTTTTCCGAGTCCTTAAGGTTTGAGTACGTCCTGTCAAATCCCGCCCCCCCGCCGCTAGCCGGAGGGGAGCCGGTGCCCGATGCCTGCTGAAATCGTTCAGCAGGCATCGCGTCATATCGCCCAGGGGGGCCGCAGATCACTGGACAATTCAGCCCAGCAATCTGCGGCGGATTCCGGGTCAATCGGGTCTCCAGTGACCCGGTGACCCGGAATTACAGGCTGTTCAGGGATGTCTCTGACGGCCCCCAGACAGCCATAGCCAGCAGGGGTGAGGTGGCACTGGTGCCACCTCACTATCGCCCTGATTCGTCGGCCAGTTTACCGGCCGACCAATCAGGGCACCTGCTGCGGGTGTCACTCCCGCAACCCGCTCCGCCCCTCTTCCGGAGGACGTGATCGCGTGCGGGAAGAGGACCCCGGCAGATGGGGACCCTGATCCCCAGCGTCAATGTTGGGATCGGGGCCCCATGAGCGGCGATGGCGAGGGACTGACCTGAAGCGTCGGCTTGCAGCAGTTGGAGCTGAGTGACAGCCTCCTGCTGTTGCTTAGCAACAGCTCCCAGTATGCAAAAAGGGCATGCTGGGAGCTGTAGTTATGCTACAGCAGGAGGCAGACCACCACAACTCCCAGCATTCCCTTATGGGCATGCTGGGACTTATAGTTTTACAACAGCTGGAGGCACATTTTTTCTATGAAAAAGTGTACCTTCAGCTGTTGTATAACTACAACTCCCAGCTTGCACAAACAGCTAAAGTGCATGCTGGGAGTTGTAGTGGTGCATCTGCTGGTTGCATAACTACAACTCCCAGCATGTCCGTTGCCTGTCGGTGACTGCTGGGAGTTGTAGCTTTGCAACAGCTGAAGGCACACTGGTTGCGAAACTCAGTGTTTCACGACCGGTGTACCTCCAGTTGTTGCAAACTGCAACTCCCAGCATGCACCGTACATGCTGGGAGTTGTAGTTTTGCAACAGCTGGAGGCACACTGGTTGTCTGTCAGCGCATGCTGGGAGTTGTAGTTTTGCAACAGCTGGATGTCCCTCCCCCCCCCCCCCCCCCCCCAATGTGAACGTACAGGGTACACTCACATGGGCGGAGGTTTACAGTAAGTATCCGGCTGCAAGTTTGAGCTGCGGCAAATTTTCTGCCGCAGCTCAAACTGCCAGCGAGAAACTACTGTGAACCCCCGCCCGTGCGACTTTACCCTAAAAACACTACACTACACTAACACAAAATAAAATAAAAAGTAAAAGACACTACATATACACATACCCCTACACAGCCCCCCTCCCCAATAAAAATGAAAAACCTCTGTTACGCCACTGTTTCCAAAACGGAGCCTCAAGCTGTTGCAAAACAACTACTCCCAGTATTACCAGACAGCCACTGACTGTCCAGGCATGCTGGGAGTTTTACAACAGCTGGAGGCACCCTGTTTTGGAATCACTGGCGTAGAATACACCTATGTCCACCCCTATGCAAGTCCCTAATTTAGGCCTCAAATGTGCATGGCGCTCTCACTTTGGAGCCCTGTCGTATTTCAAGGCAACAGTTTAGGGTCATATGGGGTATCGCCGTACTCAGGAAAAATTGCCTAACAAATTTTGGGGGTTATTTTTTGCTTTTACCCTTTTTATAAATGTAAAATCTTTGGGAAAACAAGCATTTTTTTTTTTACATATGCAAAAGTCGTGAAACAACTGTGGGGTATAAAGGTTCACTTAACCCCTTGTTACATTCCCCGAGGGGTCTAGTTTCCAAAATAGTATGCCATGTGTTTTTTTTTTTTTTTTTTGCTGTTCTGGCACCATAGGGGCTTCCTAAATACGGCATGCCCCCAGAGCAAAATTTGCTTTCAAAAAGCCAAATGTGACTCCTTCTCTTCTGAGACCTGTAGTGCGCCACCAGAGCACTTTTCACCCGCATATGGGGTGTTTTCTGAATCGGGAGAAATTGGGCTTCAAATTATGGGGGGTATTTTCCGCTATTACCCTTTTTAAAATTGTAAAACTTTTGGGAAACCAATTTTAGGAAAAAAAAAAATTTTTTTTACATATGCAAAAGTCGTGAATCACCTGTGGGGTATTAAGGTTCACTTTACCCCTTGTTCCCCAAGGGGTCTAGTTTCCAAAATGGTATGCCATGTGTTTTTTTTTTTTTTTAAGGTGACATGCCCCCCAAAAACGATTTGTCGCTCCTTCCTTTCTGAGCCCTCTACTGCGCCCGCCGAACACTTTACATAGACATATGGGGTATGTCCTTACTCGAGAAAAATTGGGTTTCAAATACAAGTAAACATTTTTTCCTTTTAACCCCTTGCAAAAATTCAAATATTGGGTCTACAAGAATAATGGGGTCATTTGTGGGGTATTTCTAATATGAAGACCCTTCAAATCCACTTCAAAACTGAACTGGTCACTGAAAAATAGTGAGTTTGAAAATTTTGTGAAAAATTTGAAAATTGCTGCTGAACTTTGAAGCCCTCTAGTGTCTTCCAAAAGTAAAAACTCATAAATTTTATGATGCAAACATAAAGTAGACATATTGTATATGTGAACCAAATTTTTTTTATTTTGAATATCCATTTTCCTTACAAGCAGAGAGCTTCAAAGTTAGAAAAATGCAACATTTTCAATTTTTTCATCAAATTTGGGGATTTTTCTCCAAGAAAGGATGCAAGTTATCACTAAAATGTACCACTATGTTAAAGTAGAATATGTCATGAAAAAGCAATCTCGGAATCAGAATAATAACTAAAAGCATCCCAGAGTTATTAATATTTAAATTGACAGTGGTCAGAATTGCAAAAAATGGCCGAGTCCTTAAGGTGAAAAAGGGTTAAGTCCTTAAGGGGTTAAAATTCAATGTTGAAATTAGCATTAAGCATGTATTTAGCTACTGCTAAACAACTAAAAAATTCCAGTCCCAAGGCCTGAGGCATCAGGAAGGCAAGTAGTTCCTGAAAGACACAGAATGAGTCAGGAGCAGTCATTTGCAGTACCCAAGAGGGTTTCATAACCCCTTACATTTAAAGATAAATGTTGAAATTTACATTAAGCATGTATATAGCTACTGCTAAACATCCAAAAATTGAAGGCCCAAGGCATGAGGCATCAGGGAGGCTAGTAGTTCCAGAAAGACACAGAATGAGTCAGGAGCAGTCATACGCAGTACCCAAGAGGGTTTCATAACCCCTTACATTTAAAGATCAATGTTGAAATATGCATTAAGCATGTATTTAGCTACTGCTAAACATCCAAAAATTAAAGGCCCAAGGCCAGAAGCGTCAGTGAGGCAAGTAGTTCCTGAAAGACACAGGATGAGTCAGGAGCAGTCATTCACAGTACCCAAGAGGGTTTCATAACCCCTTACATTTAAAGATCAATGTTGACATTTGCATTAAGCATGTATTTAGCTACTGCTAAACTTCAAAAAATTAAAGGCCCAAGGCAAGAAGCATCAATGAGGCAAGTAGTTCCTGAAAGACACAGGATGAGCCAGAAGCAGGCAATGGCAGTATCAAAGAGGGTTTCATAACCCTAATTGACAACCCAAGAGGGTTTCATAACCAACAATAATTGGGAAATGTTGGTGTAGCAGCATGGTCAATCTACTCTGAGGCATCTGGCATTGGTGGCTGGAAATCCTGGCTGATCCATCCCTGATTCATCTTGAAAAACGTCAGTCTCTCCACATTTTTAGTGGACAGACGAGTTCGCCTTGGGGTGACTATGGCCCCGGCCAAACTAAACACCCGCTCTGATGGCACACTACTGGCCGGGTAGGACAGCTTTTCCAGGGCAAACTCTGCTAGTTGCGGCCATAAATAAAGTTTGGCTGCCCAGAAGTCCAGCGGATCTTCAATGGTTGTTGGCATGGTCATGTCAAGGTATGCAACCAACTGCTGGTTCAGGTCCTGCTCCATGTCTACCTACTGCTAATGAGTTGCTTCACTATGCGGGTGAAGAAAGCTACTCATCAGCAACTGTAGGCTCAGGCTGCTGCTGATTGAGCTGGTACTGCTCCTGCCACCCCTCCCCTCCCCAGCAGCCATGGCAGTGGAAGGTGAGCGCAGAGGGCCCCCTGAGTCAGACCTGCAAGTGGATGGACCATGTTGCCGATAGGTATCGGCCAACTGACTACGTAGAATCTCTCTAGTAGGTCAGTTTGTCCTCCCTCTCAGTGGGTGTAAAAAAGGCCCCCATTCTGGGACGGTAGTGAGGGTCTAATAAGGGAGCAGCATCCAATTATCGCTCTCTTGGGTTGCTGCTTTTGTGGATGTCGGACTAACAACTTTCAAAGGCACGCTAGGCCTCAAACATCTGCCGGCCTTAGTGGAACCAAAACCGTGAGTTAAACCTAAATCCCCGCTATTGCTAGCGTGACTACTGGACCGCAATTAACCCCTAAATCCAGTGGAGCAACGCATAGTATCAAAAGACTCTTAATGATAAAGTCCCAACCTTTGTCAATCATCAAGCAAAAGCTGTTGTTATACCCAGAGACTGTTGTAATATTGAAACTTGCAGAAAATCTTTAGTAAACGTTAATGCTGTTTCAGAAAACTCTGTGGTTGTGGACAATCTATTCTTCTTATCTACCTCCCTATCGCTCTTGGGAAGGGTGGCGGTAGGGAAAGCTTTATTGAGGAGCCCCCACCCTGGCATCACGAATAGCAAGGGTTAACAAGCACTCCGCATTCCCTACATCCTCCAGGCTATCACACAAGCTTCTCACCCCGCCCGTGCCACTTGGTCCTCACTACCATAATAACAAAACGAAATATAACAACAGAACAAGGGGACGGATCCTGGCAAGGATAGCATCACTTTAATCAGCATCAATTACACTACCAGCCAGTACCACTGTTTAGTGCGGGTGGTTTGCTGACAGATTTTCTTTAACCCCTTAAGGACCGGGGGTTTTTCCGTTTTTGCATTTTCGTTTTTTGCTCCTTGCCTTTAAAAAATCATACCTCTTTCAAATTTGCACCTAAAAATCCATATGATGGCTTATTTTTTGCGCCACCAATTCTACTTTGTAATGACATCAGTCATTTTGCCCAAAAATTTACAATGAAGCGGGAAAAAAAATCATTGTGCGACAAAATTGAAAATAAAACGCTGTTTTGTAAATTTTGGGGGCTTCCGTTTCTACGTAGTACATTTTTCGGTACAAATGACACCTGATATTTATTCTGTAGGTCCATACGATTAAAATGATACCCTACTTATATAGGTTTGATTTTGTCGGACTTCTGGAAAAAATCATAACTACATGCAGGAAAATTAATACGTTTAAAATTGTCATCTTCTGACCCCTATAACTTTTTTATTTTTCCGTGTATGGGGCGGTATGAGGACTCATTTTTTGCACCGTGATCTGAAGATTTTATTGGTACCATTTTTGCATTGATATGACTTATTGATCGCTTTTTATTCATTTTTAAATGATATAAAAAGTGACCAAAAATGCACTATTTTGGACTTTGGAATTTTTTTGCGCGCACGCTATTGACCGAGCAGTTTAATTAATGATATATTTTTATAATTCGGACATTTCCGCACGCGGTGATACCATATATGTTTATTTTTATTTTTATTTACACTGTGTTTTTTTTATTATTGGAAAAGGGGGGTGATTCAAACTTTTAATAGGGGAGGAGTTAAATGATCTTTATTCACTTTTTTTTTCCACTTTTTTTTTGCAGTGTTATAGGTCCCATAGGGACCTATAACACTGCACACACTGATCTTCTATGTTGATCACTGGTTTCTCATAAGAAACCAGTGATCAACGATTCTGCCGCATGACTGCTCATGCCTGGATCTCAGGCACTGAGCAGTCATTCGGCGATCGGACAGCGAGGAGGCAGGTAGGGACCCTCCCGCTGTCCTGTCAGCCGTTCGGGATGCCGCGATTAGCCGCGGCTATCCCGAACAGCCCGACTGAGCTAGCCGGGAACTTTCACTTTCACTTTTAGCCGCGCGGCTCAGCTCTGAGCGCGCGGCTAAAGGGTTCATAGCGCGCAGCGCCGTGATCGGCGCTGCGCGCTATTAGAGGCGGGTCCCGGCTTCACTATGACGCCGGGCCCGCCGTGATATGACGCGGGGTTACTGTGTAACCCCGCGTTATATCAGAAGAGCAGGACCAAGGACGTACCGGTACGTCCTTGGTCCTTAAGGGGTTAAATAGCAGAAAGGAGGGCCCGCTGTGAGCCCCTAACCCCAAATCTAGCCCCAAACCTCTATTCACTTAGACTGCATGGTGGGCTGCGGGTACTTTAAGGCAAGCACAGGGGATGCCAGGGGCAGGCACTACTTTATGGGGGCACTATCTACTGGGAGCATTGCTTACCTGGGTAAAGTACCTACTGGTGGTACTACCTACTGAGAGCACTACTTATCATGGGCATTATCTACCTGGGGGCACTACCTACTGTGGGCACTACCTGCAAGGGGCAGTAACTACCTGGGGGGTCACTAGCTACTGGAACATTACCTTTCTTGCAACTTACCTACTGGGGACATTACCTACTACCTACCTTTTAGGGCATTAACTACAACCTATCTGGGGGCATCACCTGGTACCTACTGGGGGCATAACCTACCTGGGGGTACTACTTTCTGGTAGCATTACCAATACCCTACCTACCAGAGGCATTACCTGCCTGGGAGCAATACGAGGGGCATTTCCTATGTACTAAGGGCATTACCAACCTACTGGGGGCTCGTAACTTATTGGGGAGATTCTCTACCTACCTGCTGGGGGCATTACCTAGGGCACTGAGAGTAGGGAACAGGTGGGGAATGTGCTTAAAAAGTGTGGAGCATAATATGTTTGTTGCTTGGCAGATTCTGCGGTGACAACTCATGATTGGAAGAAGAATTCATGATGATCTAAGCAAGACAGAGAAGAAAAGATAAGAGAACGACTCGAAGAAGACGCTTTCTGTGATGTAACTGCATTGTAATCACTTATACAGTCTGCAGTGCCTGTATAGAGCCAGGGTCACTACTATATTGGCTTTGTATTGGGGGTATTGGTTTCTTTTCAGTGGTTTTAATACAGTCACTTTGTGGTGGTAATGGTAGTGGTCATGGTGTTGCAGTATTATTCTTATTTGTATACTGGTATTATTGTTAATATTCGTCTCAGTATACAGGATTTGGTCAGTAACAGTATGATGTTGATATGTACTGTATAGTGATAATACTCCTCCTTTTTATACTGGTATTATTGGTAATATTGGTCTCAGTATACAGGATTTGGTCAGAAACAATATGATGGTAATATGTATGGTGATATTTCTCCTTATATACCAGTGTTATTTTGTAACTGTATGCTTTATTTAGAGGTTTTTATCATGGGAAATTGTCTTACCCTAACAGGCTAGGTACATAAAGTGTATTTCAGGCATATTCATAGTCTCTGGCTGGAGGCACATGGTAAGTGAACTATTACACCCTGTTCACACTGGTGTGGTACTGCGTGGCGGCTGCTCCCGCCGTGGCACCGTGTCTACATGGGAGGGGGCGTCCCATGGGCTGGTTCGAGTGGCATTTGGGGCTGCTCGGCCAGCGGGTCGTCCCCCTCCCGTGGGCACTGGTGTCCTGGCGGTGGTGGTCGACGCGTGGTGCCGCGCCATTTTATGCTAGGGATGTTAGGGACCCGCCACATCCAGGTGGCCGTGACGAGGCTGTCGGGCTTCATGCACTTTATGATCATAAGGTACACAAACGACCTGTTTGTTTTATATATATTGCTGTGAAGCGCTAGATCATTTGTGCATATTGTGGATGTGCGACCATGTCTTTTTTTTGTCTCTGTATCCACATTTATGTACTGTATAGTGATAATACTCCTCCTTTTTATACTGGTATTATTGGTAATATTGGTCTCAGTATACAGGATTTGGTCAGTAACAATATGATGGTAATTTGTATGGTGATATTTCTCCTTATATACCAGTGTTATTTTGTAACTGTATGGTTTATTTAGAGGTTTTTATCATGTGAAATTGTCTTACCTTAACAGGCTAGGTACATTTAGTGTATTTCAGGCATATTTTATTTAAAAAACAAATGTGTCCACAAAATCCAAAAATGTGTAAGGAGAAAGGTTGTGTCAGTATTTTTAACATTAACCTGTTGAGGACGAAGGGCGTATCCATACGCCCGTGGGAATTTCGGCCCCCGCCGCGTGCCGGGCGGGGACCGGGCCGGGGTGACTGCTGATATCTATCAGAAGGCACCCCGTGCAAATGCCGAGGGGGGTCATTAGACCCCCCCCCCATGTCGGCGATCGGCGCAAATCGCAAGTGAATTCACACTTCCGGGTCATTACGGGTCTATGGTGACCCGGTGACCCGGAATAGAAGGGGGATCGCGGGAGTCTAAGACACCCACGATCCCCCTAAAGCGATAGGAGTGAGGTGGCAGAGTTGCCACCCCTCCTATCTCTGCTATTGGTGGTCTAGACGCGACCACCAATAGAAGATCTGGGGCGGGGGGGGGTTTACTTTCGTTTTCCCAGTCCTGCCCTCCCACAATAGGCGGGACAGAACGGGGAAAACGAAGAGGAGCGGCGCCGGAGTCCACTTCCCCCTCCAGAGGCAGCGGAGCGACGGGGATCGGCGGGCGGCGACGGAGATCTGCGGCGGCGTGCGGCAGAAGAGGACGGCTCCCGGATGCGACGGAAACCGGTGAGTAGTTGCCTAGCAACATCTAGAGGGCTACAGTCTGAGACCACTATAGTGGTCTCTAGACTGTAGCCCTCCAGATGTTGCAAAACTACAACTCCCAGCATGCCCAGACAGCTGTTTGCTGTGTGGGCATGCTGGAATTTGTAGTTTTGCAACAGCTGGAGGTCTGCAGTTTAGAGACCACTGCACAGTGATCTCTATACTGCCCTCTAGATATTACAAAACTACAACTCCTAGCATGCCCAAACAGCTGTTTGCTGTCTGGGCATGCTGGGAGTTGTAGTTTTGCAACATCTGGTCCACAGTTTGGAGATCACTGTTCAGTGGTCTCTAAATTGTAGCACTCCAGATGTTGCAAAACTACAAATTCCAGCATGCCCACACAGAAAACAGCTGTCTCGGCATGCTGGGAGTTGTAGTTGCGTACCTCCAGCTGTTGCATAACTACATCTCCCAGCATGCCCTTCTGTGATCAATCATGCTGGGAATTGTAGTTTTGCAACAGCTGGAGGCACACTGGTTGGAAAATACTGAGTTAGGTAACAGAACCTAACTCAGTATTTTCCAACCAGTGTGCCTCCAGCTGTTTCAAAACTACAACTCCCAGATTGTACTGACAGACCGTGCATGCTGGGAGTTGTAGTTTTGAAACAGCAGGAGGTTCCCCCCCCCCCCACCCCATGTGAACGTACAGGGTACATTCACACGGGGGGGTTTACAGCAAGTTTCCTGCTTTAAGTATGAGCTGCGGCAAATTTTTCGCCGCAGCGCAAATTCCTAGCTCACCGTAACCCGCCAGTGTGAACGTACCCTAAAAACACTACACCACACTACACTAACACCTAATAAAGAGTAAAACACTGCATAAACACCCCCTTACACTGTCCCCCCCAATAAAAATGAAAAACGTATTGTACAGCAGTGTTTCCAAAACGGAGCCTCCAGCTGTTGCAAAACAACTCCCAGCATTTCCGGACAGCCACTGACTGTCCAGGCACGCTGGGAGTTTAGCAACAGCAGGAGGCACCCTATTTGGGAATCACTGGTGTAGAATACCCCTATGTCAACCCCTATGCAATCCCTAATTTAGTCCTCAAATGCGCATGGAGCTCTCTCACTTTGGAGCCCTGTCGTATTTCAAGGAAACAGTTTAGGGACACATATGGGGTATCGCCGTACTCGGGAGAAATTGTACTACAAATTTTGTGGGGCTTTTTCTCCTTTTACCCCTTATGAAAAGGAAAAGTTGGGGTCTACACCAGCCTGTTAGTGTAAAAAAAAAAAATTTACACTAACATGCTGGTGTTGCCCTTTACTTTTTGTTTTCACAAGAGGTAAAAGGAAAAAAAGACCCCCAAAATTTGTAACGCAATTTCTCCTGAGTACAGAAATAGCCCATATGTGGGCGTAAAATGCTCTGCGGGCGCACAACAAGGCTCAAGAGTGAGAGCGCACCATGTACATTTGAGGCCTAAATTGGTGATTTGCACAGGGGTGGCTGATTTTACAGCGGTTCTTCCATTTTGGAAACTACACCCCTCACGGAATGTAATAAGGGGTACAGTGAGCATTTACGCCCCACAAGTGTCTGACAGATTTTTGGAACAGTGATCCTTGAAAATGAAAAATGTAATTTTTTTGTTTGCACAGCCCACTGTTCCAAAGATCTGTCAAACGCCAGTAGGGTGTAAATGCTCACTGTACCCCTTATTACATTCCGTGAGGGGTGTAGTTTCCAAAATGGGGTCACATGTGGGGGGGTCCACTGTTCTGGCACCACGGGGGGCTTTGTAAATGCACATGGCCCCCGACTTCCATTCCAAACAAATTATCTCTCTAAAAGCTCAATGGCGCTCCTTCTCTTCTGAGCATTGTAGTTCGCTCGCAGTGCACTTGACGTCCAAACATGGGGTATTTCCATACTCAGAAGAAATGGGGTTACAAATTTTGGGGGGCATTTTCTCCTATTACCCTTTGTAAAAAAGTAAAATTTGGGGAAAAAACAGCATTTTAGTGGAAAAATATTTTTATTTTCATTTACACATCCAACTTTAACAAAAAGTTGTCAAACACCTGTGGGGTGTTAAGGCTCCCTATACCCCTTGTTACGTTCCTTGAGGGGTGTCGTTTCCATAATAGTGTGCGATGTGTTTTTTTTTACTGTCCTGGCATCATAGGGGCTTCCTAAATGGGACATGCCCCCCAAAAACCATTTCAGAAAAACTCACTCTCCTAAATCCCGTTGTTGCTCCTTCGCTTCTGAGCCCTCTAGTGCTCCCGCCGAACACTTGACATACACATATGAGGAATTTTCTTACTCGAGAGAAATTGGGTTACAAATTTTGAGAGGATTTTTTTCCTTTTATCCCTTGTAAACATTCAAAAACTGGGTCTACAAGAACATGCCAGTGTAAAAAATGAAGATTTTGAATTTTCTCCTTCACTTTGCTGCTATTCCTGTGAAACACCTAAAGGGTTAACACACTTACTGATTGTCATTTTGAATACTTTGAGGGGTGCAGTTTTTATAATGGGGTCATTTATCGGGTATTTCTAACCAGAAGACCCTTCAAATCCACTTCAAACCTGAACTGGTTCCTGAAAAATTCCGATTTTGAAAATTTTGCGAAAAATTGGAAAATTGCTGCTGAACTTTGAAGCCCCCTGATGTCTTCCAAAAGTATAAACTCGTCAATTTTATGATGCAAACATAAAGTAGATATATTGTATATGTGAATCGATACATAATTTATTTGGAATATCCATATTCCTTATAAGAAGAGAGCTTCAAAGTTAGAAAAATGCAACATTTTCAAATTTTTCATGACATTTTTGCATTTTTCACCTAGAAAGGATGCAAGTATCGCCGAAAATTTACCACTAACATAAAGTAGAATATGTCACGAAAAAACTATCTCGGAATCAAATTTATAACTAAAAGCATTCCAGAGTTATTAATGCTTAAAGCGACAGTGGTCAGATTTGCAAAAAATGCTCCCGTCCTTAGGGTCATAATGGGCTCCGTCCCCAAGGGGTTAAAGTGACAGTGGTCAGATATGCAAAAAATGCTCCCGTCCTTAGGGTCATAATGGGCTCCGTCCCCAAGGGGTTAATATGCTTTATGTAAATTTATGAAAAAGTGATTGTTTTGCACAAAATATGTTAAAAAAAAAAAAAGGAAAAATTTTAGCATCCGCGACATGTCACTTATTTACACGGCTGCAAAAAACTATGTCCTTTTTTGCATATTGTGTGCACAGACAACTACTTTCCCATACACTTACATTTAGCACATTAAAGGGGTACTACGGTGGAAAACTTTTTTGTATCAACTGGTGCCAGAAAGTTAAACAGATTTGTAAATTACTTCTATAAAAAAATCTTACTCCTTCCAGTACTTATTAGCTGTTGAATAATACAGAGAAAATTATTTTCTTTTTGGAACACAGTGCTCTCTGCTGACATCATGACCACAGTGATCTCTGCTGACATCTCAGTCCATTTTAGGAACTGTCCAGAGCAGCATATGTTTGCTATGGGGATTTTCTCCTACTGTGGACAGTTCCTAAAATGGACAGAGGTGTCAGCAGAGAGCATTGTGGTCATGATATCAGCAGAGAGCTCTGTGTTCCAAAAAGAAAAAAAATTCTGCTGCAGTATTCAGCAGCTTATACGTACTGGAAGGATTAAGATTTTTTAATAGAAGTAATTTAAAAATCTGTTTAACTTTCTGGCACCAGTTGATAAAAAAAAAAAAAAAAAGTTTTCCACCGGAGTACCCCTTTAACCCCTTAACAACGCAGGACGTATATTTACGTCCTGCGCCGGCTCCCGCGATATGAAGCGGGATCGCGCCGCGATCCTGCATCATATCGCTTCGGTCCCGGCGCTCGTCAACGGCCGGGGCCCGCGGCTAATACCACACATCGCCGATCGCGGCGATGTGCGGTATTAACCCTTTAGAAGCGGCGGTCAAAGCTGACCGCCGCTTCTAAAGTGAAACTGAAAGTATCCCGGCTGCTCAGTCGGGCTGTTCGGGACCGCCGCGGTGAAATCGCGGCGTCCCGAACAGCTGATCGGACACCGGGAGGGCCCTTACCTGCCTCCTCGGTGTCTGATCGACGAATGACTGCTCCGTGCCTGAGATCCAGGCAGGAGCAGTCAAGCGCCGATAATGCTGATCACAGGCGTGTTAATACACGCCAGTGATCAGCATAGGAGATCAGTGTGTGCAGTGTTATAGGTCCCTATGGGACCTATAACACTGCAAAAAAAATGTAAAAAAAAAGTGTTAATAAAGGTCATTTAACCCCTTTCCTAATAAAAGTTTGAATCACCCCCCTTTTCCCATAAAAAAAATAAAACAGTGTAAAAAAATAAATAAATAAACATATGTGGTATCGCCGCGTGCGTAAATGTCCAAACTATAAAAATATATCATTAATTAAACCACACGGTCAATGGCGTACGCGCAAACAAATTCCAAAGTCCAAAAAAAGCGTATTTTGGTCACTTTTTATACCATTAAAAAAATGAATAAAAAGTGATCAAAAAGTCTGATCAAAACAAAAATCATACCGATAAAAACTTCAGATCACGGCACAAAAAATGAGTCCTCATACCGCCCTGTACATGGAAAAATAAAAAAGTTATAGGGGTCAGAAGATGACATTTTTAAACGTATACATTTTCCTGCATGTAGTTATGATTTTTTCCAGAAGTACGACAAAATCAAACCTATATAAGTAGGGTATCATTTTAACCGTATGGACCTACAGAATAATGATAAGGTGTCGATTTTGTCGCACAATGATTTTTTTTTCCGTTTCGCCGTGCATTTTTGGGTAAAATGACTTATGTCACTGCAAAGTAGAATTGGCGACGCAAAAAATAAGCCATAATATGGATTTTTAGGTGGAAAATTGAAAGGGTTATGATTTTTAAAAGGTAAGGAGGAAAAAACGAAAGTGCAAAAACGGAAAAACCCTGAGTCCTTAAGGGGTTAAGTATGCAGGGTTTTTACGTTTTTGCATTTTCATTTTTTCCTCATCACCTTCTAAAAATCATAACGCTTTCAATTTTGCACATAAAATTCCATATGATGGCTTATTTTTTTGCCATTTTTTGCACAAATTCTACTATGCAGTGACATTAGTCATTTTACCAAAAAATCCACAGCGAAACGGAAAAAAAATTAATCATGCAACAAAATTGAAGAAAAAATATGGGGCCGGTATGAGGGCTAATTTTTTACACCGTGATCTGATGTTTTTATTGGTACCATTTTTGTATTGATCGGACTTTTTGATGGCTTTTTATTCATTTTTTCATGACTTTTGAATTTTTTTGCGCGTACGCCATTGACTGAGCGGTTTAATTAACAATATATTTTTATAATTCGGACAATTCGGACACATGAGATACCACATGTTTATTTTTATTTACACTGGTTTTTTTTATGGGAAAAGGGGTGTGATTCAAACTTTTATTAGGGAAGGGGTTAAATGACCTTTATTAACTTTTTATTTTCTTCACTTTTTTGCAGTGTTATAGCTCCCATAGGGGGCTATTACACTGCACACACTGATCTTCTACACTGATCCCTGCAAAGCCATAGCTTTGCATTGATCAGTGTTATAGGTGGTCGATTGCTCAAGCCTGTATCTCAGGCTTGGAGCAATCAATCGCTGATCGGATGCGACGGAGACAGGCGATGGGACCTCCGCTCGCGTGCTAGCTGATCGGGACATTGCGATTTTATCGCGATGGTCTCGATCAGCCTGACTGAGCTGCTGGGAAGCTTTCACTTTCATTTTAGACGTGGCGATCTACTTTGATCGCCGCCTCTAAAGGGTTAATAGCGCTCGGTACTGCACGCTATTAGCCCAGGGTCCCGGCTATCATTAGCCGCCGGGACCGACCCGGTATGATGCGGAGTTAATAAGAGGTTAATATAAAAAATACATAAACTTTGTATGTATATTTGTGCATGAACTGAAATATTTGTCACGATGCCGGCTGGCAGGTAGTGGACCCTCTGTGCCAGAGAGGGATTGGCGTGGACCGTGCTAGTGGACCGGTTCTAAGCCACTACTGGTTTTCACCAGAGCCCGCCGCAAAGCGGGATGGTCTTGCTGCGGCGGTAGTGACCAGGTCGTATCCACTAGCAACGGCTCACCTCTCTGGCTGCTGAAGATAGGCGCGGTACAAGGGAGTAGGCAGAAGCAAGGTCGGACGTAGCAGAAGGTCGAGGCAGGCAGCAAGGATCGTAGTCAGGGGCAACGGCAGAAGGTCTGGAAACACTGGCAAGGGACACACAAGGAACGCTTTCACTGGCACTAAGGCAACAAGATCCGGCAAGGGAGTGCAAGGGAAGTGAGGTAATATAGGGAGTGCACAGGTGATAACCCTAATTGGAACCACTGCGCCAATCAGCGGCGCAGTGGCCCTTTAAATCGCAGAGACCCGGCGCGCGCGCGCCCTAGGGAGCGGGGCCGCGCGCGCCGGGACAGAACAGACGGGGAGCGAGTCAGGTAGGGGAGCCGGGGTGCGCATCGCGAGCGGGTGCTACCCGCATCGCGAATCGCATCCCGGCTAGCAGCAGGATCGCAGCGCCCCGGGTCAGAGGACGTGACCGGAGCGCTGCAGCGGAGGAGGTGAAGCGAGCGCTCCGGGGAGGAGCGGGAACCCGGAGCGCTCGGCGTAACAGTACCCCCCCCCTTGGGTCTCCCCCTCTTCTTGGAGCCTGAGAACCTGAGGAGCAGACTTTTGTCAAGGATGTTGTCCTCAGGTTCCCAGGATCTCTCTTCAGGGCCACAACCCTCCCAGTCTACTAAAAAAAAATTTTTCCCTCTGACCTTTTTGGCAGCCAAAATCTCCTTGACCGAGAAGACGTCCGAGGAGCCGGAAACAGGAGTGGGAGGAACAGATTTGGGAGAAAAACGGTTGAGGATGAGTGGTTTGAGAAGAGAGACGTGAAAGGCATTAGGGATACGAAGAGAAGGAGGAAGAAGAAGTTTATAAGAGACAGGATTAATTTGACACAAAATTTTGAAAGGACCAAGATAGCGTGGTCCCAACTTGTAGCTAGGGACACGGAAGCGGACATATTTAGCGGAGAGCCATACCTTGTCTCCAGGGGAAAAAACGGGGGGAGCTCTTCTTTTCTTATCCGCGAAGCTCTTCATGCGTGAAGAAGCCTGTAAGAGAGAATTTTGGGTCTCTCTCCATATAATGGAAAGGTCACGAGAAATTTCATCCACAGCGGGCAGACCAGAGGGCAAGGGGGTAGGGAGGGGGGGAAGAGGGTGACGGCCGTACACCACGAAAAATGGGGATTTGGAGGAAGATTCAGAGACCCTGAAGTTATACGAGAATTCGGCCCATGGAAGGAGATCTGCCCAGTCATCCTGGCGGGAGGAAACAAAATGTCGCAAATAATCACCCAGGATCTGGTTAATTCTTTCTACTTGTCCATTGGACTGGGGATGATATGCAGAGGAAAAATTTAATTTAATCTTGAGTTGTTTACAGAGAGCTCTCCAGAATTTAGACACGAATTGGACCCCTCTATCCGAGACAATCTGCGTAGGCAACCCGTGAAGACGAAAAATGTGTACAAAAAATTGTTTAGCCAACTGAGGCGCAGAAGGAAGACCAGGAAGAGGAATGAAATGTGCCATTTTGGAGAATCGATCAACGACCACCCAAATAACGGTGTTGCCACGGGAAGGGGGTAAATCAGTAATAAAATCCATACCAATCAGAGACCAAGGCTGTTCGGGGACAGGCAGAGGATGAAGAAAACCAGCGGGCTTCTGGCGAGGAGTCTTATCCCGGGCACAGATAGTGCAGGCTCGCACAAAGTCCCCAACATCCGTCTCCAGAGTCGGCCACCAATAGAAGCGGGAGATGAGTTGCACAGATTTCTTGATGCCCGCATGACCTGCGAGATGGGAGGAGTGACCCCATTTGAGGATTCCGAGGCGTTGGCGTGGAGAAACAAAGGTCTTTCCTGGAGGAGTCTGCCTGATGGAGGCAGGAGAAGTGGAGATCAGGCAGTCAGGTGGAATGATGTGTTGCGGAGGGAGATCAACTTCTGAGGCATCCGAGGAACGAGAGAGAGCATCGGCTCTAATGTTCTTATCGGCAGGACGAAAGTGAATCTCAAAATTAAATCGGGCAAAAAACAGAGACCACCGGGCCTGGCGAGGATTCAGCCGTTGGGCCGACTGGAGGTAGGAGAGGTTCTTGTGGTCGGTGTAGATAATAACAGGAAATCTTGATCCCTCCAGCAGATGCCTCCATTCCTCAAGTGCTAATTTAATGGCTAGAAGCTCTCGATCCCCGATGGAGTAGTTCCTCTCCGCTGGAGAGAAGGTCCTAGAGAAAAAACCACAAGTGACAGCATGCCCGGAATGATTTTTTTGTAGAAGAACAGCTCCAGCTCCTACTGAGGAGGCATCAACCTCCAATAGGAAGGGTTTGGAAGGGTCAGGTCTGGAGAGCACGGGAGCCGAAGAAAAGGCAGACTTGAGTTGTTTAAAGGAGTCTTCTGCTTGAGGAGGCCAGGACTTGGGATCAGCATTTTTCTTGGTTAAAGCCACAATAGGAGCCACAATGGTAGAAAAATGTGGAATAAATTGCCTGTAATAATTGGCGAACCCCAAAAAGCGTTGGATAGCACGGAGTCCGGAGGGGCGTGGCCAATTTAAGACGGCAGAGAGTTTGTCTGGATCCATCTGTAGTCCCTGGCCAGAGACCAAATATCCTAGAAAAGGAAGAGATTGGCATTCAAACAGACATTTCTCAATTTTGGCATAGAGTTGGTTGTCACGAAGTCTCTGAAGAACCATACGGACATGCTGGCGGTGTTCTTCTAGATTGGCAGAAAAAATTAGGATATCGTCCAGATATACCACAACACAGGAGTATAATAGATCACGAAAAATTTCATTGACAAAGTCTTGGAAGACGGCAGGGGCATTGCACAGTCCAAAGGGCATGACCAGATACTCAAAGTGTCCATCTCTGGTGTTAAATGCCGTTTTCCACTCGTCCCCCTCTCTGATGCGGATGAGGTTATAGGCGCCTCTTAAGTCCAATTTAGTGAAGATGTGGGCACCTTGGAGGCGATCAAAGAGTTCAGAGATGAGGGGTAAGGGGTAGCGGTTCTTAACCGTGATTTTATTAAGACCGCGGTAGTCAATGCAAGGACGTAGGGAGCCATCTTTTTTGGAGACAAAGAAAAATCCGGCTCCGGCAGGAGAGGAGGATTTACGGATAAAGCCCTTTTTTAGATTCTCCTGGACGTATTCGGACATGGCAAGAGTCTCTGGGGCAGAGAGAGGATAAATTCTGCCCCGGGGTGGAGTAGTACCCGGGAGGAGGTCGATAGGGCAATCATAAGGCCTGTGAGGAGGTAGAGTCTCAGCTTGTTTTTTGCAGAAAACATCCGCGAAGTCCATATAGGCCTTAGGGAGACCGGTTACTGGAGGAACCACAGAGTTACGGCAAGGGTTACTGGGAACCGGTTTTAGACAGTTCTTGGAACAAGAGGACCCCCAACTCTTGATCTCCCCAGTGGACCAATCCAGGGTTGGGGAATGAAGTTGAAGCCAAGGAAGTCCAAGGAGAATCTCCGAGGTGCAATTGGGGAGGACCAAAAGTTCAATCCTCTCATGATGAGATCCGATGCTCATAAGAAGGGGCTCCGTGCGGAAACGTATGGTACAGTCCAATCTTTCATTATTTACACAATTGATGTAGAGGGGTCTGGCGAGACTGGTCACTGGGATGTTGAACCTGTTGACGAGAGAGGCCAAAATAAAATTTCCTGCAGAACCAGAGTCCAAGAAGGCCACTGTAGAGAAGGAGAAGGCAGAAGCAGACATCCGCACAGGCACAGTAAGACGTGGAGAAGCAGAGTAGACATCAAGGACTGTCTCACCTTTGTGCGGAATCAGCGTACGTCTTTCCAGGCGGGGAGGACGGATAGGACAATCCCTCAGGAAGTGTTCGGTACTAGCACAGTACAGGCAGAGGTTCTCCATACGGCGTCGTGTCCTCTCTTGAGGTGTCAGGCGAGACCGGTCGACCTGCATAGCCTCCACGGCGGGAGGCACAGGAACAGATTGCAGGGGACCAGAGGAGAGAGGAGCCGAGGAGACGAAACGCCTCGTGCGAACAGAGTCCATATCTTGGCGGAGTTCCTGACGCCTTTCAGAAAAACGCATGTCAATGCGAGTGGCTAGGTGAATAAGTTCATGTAGATTAGCAGGAATTTCTCGTGCGGCCAGAACATCTTTAATGTTGCTGGATAGGCCTTTTTTGAAGGTCGCGCAGAGGGCCTCATTATTCCAGGACAATTCTGAAGCAAGTGTACGGAATTGTACGGCATACTCGCCAACGGAAGAATTACCCTGGACCAGGTTCAACAGGGCAGTCTCAGCAGAAGAGGCTCGGGCAGGTTCCTCAAAGACACTTCGGATTTCCGAGAAGAAGGAGTGTACAGAGGCAGTGACGGGGTCATTGCGGTCCCAGAGCGGTGTGGCCCATGACAGGGCTTTTCCGGACAGAAGACTGACTACGAAAGCCACCTTAGACCTTTCAGTGGGAAACAGGTCCGACATCATCTCCAGATGCAGGGAACATTGGGAAAGGAAGCCACGGCAAACCTTAGAGTCCCCATCAAATTTATCCGGCAAGGATAAGCGTATCCCAGGAGCGGCCACTCGCTGCGGAGGAGGTGCAGGAGCTGGCGGAGGAGATGACTGCTGAAGCTGTGGTAGCAACTGTTGTAGCATAACGGTCAGTTGAGACAGCTGTTGGCCTTGTTGCGCAATCTGTTGTGACTGCTGGGCGACCACCGTGGTGAGGTCAGCGACAACTGGCAGAGGAACTTCAGCGGGATCCATGGCCGGATCTACTGTCACGATGCCGGCTGGCAGGTAGTGGACCCTCTGTGCCAGAGAGGGATTGGCGTGGACCGTGCTAGTGGACCGGTTCTAAGCCACTACTGGTTTTCACCAGAGCCCGCCGCAAAGCGGGATGGTCTTGCTGCGGCGGTAGTGACCAGGTCGTATCCACTAGCAACGGCTCACCTCTCTGGCTGCTGAAGATAGGCGCGGTACAAGGGAGTAGGCAGAAGCAAGGTCGGACGTAGCAGAAGGTCGAGGCAGGCAGCAAGGATCGTAGTCAGGGGCAACGGCAGAAGGTCTGGAAACACTGGCAAGGGACACACAAGGAACGCTTTCACTGGCACTAAGGCAACAAGATCCGGCAAGGGAGTGCAAGGGAAGTGAGGTAATATAGGGAGTGCACAGGTGATAACCCTAATTGGAACCACTGCGCCAATCAGCGGCGCAGTGGCCCTTTAAATCGCAGAGACCCGGCGCGCGCGCGCCCTAGGGAGCGGGGCCGCGCGCGCCGGGACAGAACAGACGGGGAGCGAGTCAGGTAGGGGAGCCGGGGTGCGCATCGCGAGCGGGTGCTACCCGCATCGCGAATCGCATCCCGGCTAGCAGCAGGATCGCAGCGCCCCGGGTCAGAGGACGTGACCGGAGCGCTGCAGCGGAGGAGGTGAAGCGAGCGCTCCGGGGAGGAGCGGGAACCCGGAGCGCTCGGCGTAACAATATTGTTCTTCTTCGATTTCTAATATAATGTATTTATGTACAATATTCGTGTGTATATAACAAAAAATATAGGAAAAACGTACACAATCATTCTGCGATTTTGCGGATCCATTTTTTTAAATGAAATACGCTTAAAATATACTGTGTATACTGTGTGATCATAGCCTGTATAGCGTGTGTATGTGTATTTATGTGTGTGTATATATATATATATATATATTTATTTATTTACTTAAATATATATATATTTCATTTTTTTTTATTATTTGTTTATTTTTTCCCATTAGGTAGCCTATTATACCAAACTATGATTGACATTTGGCCCCTCCCACTTGTGGCCCCCCTCCACATAGCCACACCCATGGCTAAAATTGGCTGCTTATTGTAAGATGCTCGGGCCTAATTTTGGTCCCAGTCCCGCCCTGAGCGTAGCTCTATTTTTCCGCCAAAGAGGAGCTGTGTGTCGCAGCTGTAAAAGAGCCTGGTGAAGAGACGGTCTCCTGCAAGGTAGCTCCTGCTGCTAGGAAAGCTGGGTGATGATTCCTGTGAGAAATATAATTGTAGCCATATTATTTTCACCCAGCTTTCCTAGACTTCAAAACACCAGTTTGCCTAGATATGTGTTTCCACATATGTAGGCAAACTTTGCTGTTTTGAAGTCTAGGAAGTAGAAAAGCTGGGTGAAAAAAATATGGTTCCAATTTTATTTGTCACTCAGCTTTCCTATGGCTACAATTATATTTGTGCAATTATATTTTTGGTGTTACCACATATGTAGGCAAACTTTGCTGTTTTGAATTGTAGGAAAGCTGGGTGGAAAAAAGGGCTGCAATAATATTTCTCACTCAGCTTTCCTATGGCTGCAATTATATTTGTACAATTATATTTTAGGTGTTACTACATATATAGGAAAACATTGCTGTTTTGAAGTCTAGGAAAGCTGGGTGGAAAAAAATATGGCTCTAGGGTGCAATTATATTTCTCACTGGAATCATCACTCAGCTTTTCTACTAGGAAAGCTGAGTGATGATTCCTGTGAGAAATAAAATTACAGACATATTTTATAAATGTGAAGAGAGGGAAGTAGTAATAGATGGGAAAGGGCAGTTTTTTATTTTGACTGTTAAAATAGACGGACTTGAACGAGTGATTGCATTTGTCTATAATCCACCCCCTTTTAGATAAATAAGAAAATAAGGGAAATAAGAAAAAATTATAGCTTAAATATTGTTGTATTGTTCTAATGATTGTTCTAAAATTAAATAAATACATTTTATTACTATCAAATTATCAAAGATGATCAAAATGGAGTCACATCAGGTTCTGTTCATAGCAGATATGTAACCATGGCAACTCCAAGAAACAAAGAAAGAGTCTTGGTGACATCACGTGATGTCATAGAATTCTGGAGGCATTACATTGCTCTGACAGTGTCCAGGCCTTCAGTCTGTAGATTGTTACAGAGCGGTTTGCATTTCCCTTGCGGTTTTTGCCTTTTGTGCCTTTTTTCTTCATCTATGGAGATTAAAGGATTGGGGTTCATCCCCCTCTTCCTGGCCCTCTGGTGTATGGTCTGGATCTCCACCAGCTACACCATCACCATGATCCAAGGCCATGCTGATTCCCCACTGGTATACATCAGTGAGACAGGGATTTTCTTTCCTGAACGGATCCCATTCTGTTTAGGATTTATAGGGATGGCCATAGCCTCTTTGGGTCTGACATGGCTGAATTATAGGTTCATCTTGTTCCATCGTGAAGACTTTGGACCCCGTCAGCCATTGATCCAGAAGACCCTACTAGTCATCGCTTGGTCATCCTGTGTCCTGACTGTCATCATGTCAGTATTTTCAACCAAAGACTACCCGATGATTCATCTCATCGCCGCCATGACTACATTCATATGTGCTGGAACATACAACATGTGTCAATCCATCCTCCTGTACAAAGTGCCCGGAACATCAAGAGTCATCTGCCATGTTAGAGCCATCTGCTCTGCCATGGCCCTTGCCTGTGTGTTTCTTATTATCGGAAGTGGGGTCATTGTATACACCCACCTGTGTGCTGGAGAATGTAAAGAGATGAGTGAAGCCTTTGTCAAGATCATCGAGTGGTCAATGCTGGTCCTCACCCTGCTGACATATGTGACTTACTATTTCATCCTGCAACACCTATTGTTGACCATGTCCAGGAACACCTGCAGCATCTCCCTAAGGGTTAAGATTGATGCCTTTGGAGTATAGAGGACCATGCAGAACATCATAAGAACCTGTCATCTGTATGTTGGAGTTGGAATTTCACGCCACAGCCCAGAACTTACTACTGGAACAACTAGAACTGCGACAACTCTAGAGATAAAGACCTAGAGCCAAGAGATCCAACGGCACCAACCTCTCTCCATAACAACAAGAAGGAGGAAGAAAACAGATTGTTATGTTCTTATAATAAATGTCTTATCATTTAAAAAAAAAAATGCTAATCTCCTGTTTGTCTTTGTAGTCCTAAACTCTTTATATGTATAGGAATATATGTATCTTCATTTTTATTCTGGCTGCACAATATATTGCAATAGAATCAGGATTTTTACATTTTACGATGTAGCAATTTCATCCTTGGCCAAATTTTGCGATTATTTTAGCGATGTTAGGAGGATAAACAGTGGGCCACAGGCTGGAGTTGCGTTGCATGGGAGCCAAATTAATTCTATATGAAAAACAAATCCCTTCTAGTACTTATCAGCTTTTGTATACTACAGAGGAAGTTGTGTAGTTCTTTTCTGTTTGACCACATTGCTCTCTGCTGCCACATCTGTCCATGTTATGAACTGTCTGGAGCATGATAGGTTTGCTATGAGGATTTGCTCCTGCTCTTGACAGTTCCTGACACAGATAGAGGTGGCAGCAGAGAGCACTGTGCTCAGACTGGAAACAACTACACAACTTCCTCTGTAGTATACGAGAGCTGATAAATACTGGAAGGATTAAGGTTTTTAACCACTTAGGGACCTACGCCTTCGCTCCCTGGTACCGGACCGGGGTGACTGTGATATTGATCAGTAGGCACCCCGCGCAAATGCCCAGGGAGGTCATCAGACCTCCTCTCCCCCATGTCGGTGATCGCTGCAAATCGCCGGTGAATTCACACTTTGACCGGTGACCTGGAAAATAAGGGGATCGGGGTTTTCCAAGACACCCACGATCCCCTGAAGGGATAGGAGTGAGGTGGCAAGTGTGCCACCCTACTATCCCTGCTATTGCTCGTCTGGAAGTGAAGACCAATAGCAGATCGGGAGAGGGGGGTTAACTTTCGGTTTCCCCATTCTGCCCACCCACAATAGGCTGGGCAGAACGGGGAAACCGAGCAGGACCGGCGCTGAAGTCCACTTACCCATCAGCGGCAGCAGCAGGCAGCAATCGGCAGCAGAAGAGGACGGCGATGCGGCTCCCTGGATCCTACGGAAGCCGGTGAGTTGCCTTGCAACATCTGGAGGGCTACAGTCTGAGACCACTACACAGTTGTCTCTAAACTTTAGCCCTCCAGAAGTTGCAAAACTGCAACTCCTAGTATGCCCAGACAGCTGTTTGCTGTGTGGGCTTGCTGGGATTTATAGTTTTGCAACAGCTGGAGGGCTACAGTTTGGAGATCACTGTGCAGTGGTCTCTAAACTGTGGCCCTCTAGATCTTGCAAGACTACAACTCCCAGCATGCTCTTCGGCTATCAGTACATGCTGGGAGTTGTAGTTTTGCAACAGCTGGAGGCACACTGATTGGTAAAATACTGAGTAAGGTAACAGAACCTAACTGAAGGTTTTCCAACCAGTGTGCCTCCAGCTGTTGCAAAAGTACAACTCCCAGCATGTATGGTCTGTTAGTGCATGCTGGGAGTTGTAGTTTTGAAACAGCTGGAGGTTTTTGCCCCCACCCCCCTATGTGAATGTATAGGGTACATTCACACGGGCGAGTTTACAGTGAGTTTCCTACTTCAAGTTTGAGCTGCGGCAAACTCTTAGCGGGAAACTCACCGTAAACCCCCACCAGTGTGAATGTACCCTAAAAACACTAAACTAACACACAATAAAGGGTAAAACACCACATATACACGCCCTTACACTGTCCCCCCCAATAAAAATGAAAAACTTATTGTACGGCAGTGTTTCCCAAACTGGGCCTCCAGCTGTTGCAAAACAACAACTCCCAGCATTTCCAGACAGCTACTGACCAGGCATGCTAGGAGTTTAGCAACAGCTGGAGGCACGCTGTTTGGGAATCACTGGCGTAGAATACCCCTATGTTCACCCCTATGCAATCCCTAATTTAGTCCTCAAATTCGCATGGCGCTCTCTCACTTCGGAGCCCTATTGTATTTCAAGGAAACAGTTTAGGGCCACATATGGGGTATTTCCATACTCGGGAGAAATTGCACTACAAATTATGGGGGTCTTTTTCTCCTTTTAACCCTTATGAAAGGGAAAAGTTGGGGTCTACACCAGCCTGTTAGTGTAAAAAAAAAAAAATGACACTAACATGCTGGTGTTGCCCCATACTTTTTATTTTCACATGCAGTAAGAGGAAAAAAAGACCCCCAAAATTTGTAACGCAATTTCTTCTGAGTATGGAAATACCCCATATGTGGGCCTAAAATGCTCTGCGGATGCACAACAAGGCTCAGGAGTGAGAGCGCACTATGTACATTTGAGTCCTAAATTGGCGATTTGCACAGGGGTGGCTGATTTTACAGCGGTTCTGACATAAACACAAAAAATATAAATACCCATATGTGACCCCATTTTGGAAACTACATTCCTCACGGAATGTAACTATGGGTATAGTGAGCCTTAACACCCCTCAGGTGTTTGACAAATTTTCATTAAAGTTTGATGGGAAAGGTGTTACTGTAAATTTTTCATTTTGACAAGGGAAAATAGGAAAAACGCCCCCCCACCAAAGTTTTTTTTACCCCATTTCTTCTTAGTAAGAACATACCCCATATGTGGATGTAAAGTGCTCTGCGGACTAATTACAATGCAAAGAAGAGAGGGAGCGCCATTGGGCTTTTGAAAAGAAAATTGTTCTGGAATTGAAGGCCACGTGTGTTTAAAAAGCCCCCATAGTGCCAGAATAATGGACCCCCCCCCCACATGTGACCCCATTTTGTAAACTACACCCCTCATGTAATGTATTAAGGGGTGCAGTGAGCATTTACGCCCCACCAGAGAAAAATGAAATGCACCGCCCACTGTTCCAAAGATCTGTCAAACGCCAATGGGAAGTAAATACTCACTGCACCCATCATTAAATTCTGTGAGGGGTTTAGTTTCCAAAATGGGGTCACATGTGGGGGGTCCACTGTTCTGGCACCACGGGGGGCTTTGTAAATGCACATGGCCCCTTACTTCCATTCCAAACAAATTCTCTTTCCAAAAGCTCAATGGCGCTCCTTCTCTTCTGAGCATTGTAGTGCGCCAGCAGAGCACTTGATGTCCACACACGGGGTATTTCCATACTCAGAAAAAATGGGGTTACAAATTTTGGGGGTAATTTACTCTTATTACCCCTTGTAAAAAAAATTTTTTTTTTCCATTTACACATCCAACTTTAACAAAAAGTCGTCAAACACCTGTGTGGTGTTAAGGGTCCCTGTACCCCTTGTTACGTTCCTTGAGGGGTGTAGTTTCCAAAATAGTATTTTTTTTTTCTTTGCTGTTCTAGCACCATAGGGGCTTCCTAAATGTGACATGCCCCCCAAAAATTATTTAAGCAAAATTTGCTTTCCAAAAGCCAAATGTGACTCCTTCTCGCCCGCAGAGCATTTTACGTCCTAACATGGGGTTTTTCCATATTCAGAAGAGATGGGGTAACAAATTTTGGGGGGCATTTTCTCCCATTACCCTTTGTAAAGTGGGTAAATTTGGGATAAAAAACATCACTTTATTTTTCTTTTACACATCTGACTTTAATGAAAAGTCGTCAAACACCTGTGGGGTGTTAAGGCTCACTGGACGTGCCATGAGGGGTGTAGTTTCCAAAAATAGTATGCAATGTGGGGGGTTTTCTGCTGTTCTGGCACCATAGGGGCTTCCTAAATGGGACATGCCCCCCAAAAACCATTTCAGAAAAGCTCACTCTCCAAAATCCCTTTGTCGCTTCTTCCCTTCTGAGCCCTCTACTGTGCCCGCCGAACACTTGACATACACATGAGGTATTTCCTTACTCGAGAGAAATTGAGTTAAAAATTTTGAGTGGATTTTTCTCCTTTTACCCCTTGTAAAAACTTCAAAAACTGGGTCTACAGGAACATGCAAGTGTAAAAAATAAAGTAGAATATGTCACGAAAAAACAATCTCGGAATCAGAATGAAAGGTAAAAGCATCCCAGAGTTATTAATGCTTAAAGTGACAGTGGTCAGATGTGCAAAAAATGCTCTGGTCCTTAAGGCCAAAATGGGCCTGGTCCTTAAAGTAATTTACAAATGTGTATACATTTCTTTCACCGATTTATTTGAATTTTTTCCTCAAAGGTACCTCTTAAAAGGAAAACTTAGGTGCAGGAACACTTAATCCCTATCAAAAGATAGGGGATAAATATCTGATTGTAGGGGGTCCGACTGCTGAGAACCCTTGCGATATTCTGCACAGAACCCCGGCAGTCCCCAGTAATTTGGCATGTTGACCCCCGCATGAAGTGGTGGCTGACAAGCCTCCTCCATGCATCTTTATAGGAGAGTTAGAGATACAGCATTCGGGTAGCTCAGGCTCTCCCATAGAGATACATAGAGGGTGTGTGTCAGTGGCCGCATTTTGTGGGATTTGAAACCCTCTCTTCCTGAAGAGAACCTGTGTGCCATGTAGGAGATTGCGGTGGGTCCAAGTGGCTGAACCCCCGCAATCAGACACTTCTTTCATATCCTTTGGAAAGGGGATAAGTGTTCCTGCACTGAAGTACTCCTTTAAGTGTAACAAATATCCAAAAAAAAAAAAAAAAGAGAGAAATCAGTAAAGGGGCCAAATACTTTTTCATAGCACTGTATATGTCGTCCAGTATTCAAAACATGTAGTAAAAACTGACCTAATAAAATCGTAACGTTAGAGATCTTACCTCTTCAATTTGGTTTCTTTGCGTAACCAGTGCACAGGTTAAAAAATCATTACATATATTATGATGTCTCAGACTTTTTATACGTTGCCTTTTAGTACCAAAATATATAAATTTAATGACACAAGAGAATCAGATGGAACAAAACAAACATGAAACGTACACATTGTCTGAACATATTGGGTACTCTTTTAGAGAAGAGCGAATCGAAACTGATGAACCCGAATTTGTTACGAATTTCAGAAAATAGTCAATTCACAACAGATGCGAATATCGCCGCAATTCGATCGCGCAAATCACTTCATTAAACTACATTTACTGTGGTGCAGGCTCCAGTGCATCTAAAATGGGGGATCCACATGTCGGTACATGGAGGAAGGAATGCTGGGTAGGCGGGAAGGCAAGGCAGGAAGGGAAGTAGGCGGGATGACCCTGAATTACATGCAGGATGCAGCAAATCAGCACCCAGGGGCTTAGGAACCGGGGAGGACGGGGGGGATGGATTCCCCCCCCCCCCAAGAATTCAGGCTGGGGGACGATAATGGTTTTATCTCCCCCCGCCCGCCACTACTTTCAATAAGCACAATTACTCTGGTAAGAAAATTTGAAACATACCTAATTCGGCAGGCCAGCTGATGCCTGCGGCCTGCTCGTATTAGTTACTTGCCCTTTAAGACAGCAAGGAATTCTGGGGGATGAGGCGACGTGCCTGTGCGCAGCTACGTACTGCAGCATAGCCAGGCCCGGACTGGCCATTGCGCACACCGGGCATTGCCCCAATGGGTCTTTGGGGATGAACCTGACTTTATCCAATATATGCATGATGTGCTTCAACGCCTGCCTGAGAAACCCATACCATCGGTTCCTAAGGCGCAACAAGAAAAGGCCCGCCAGGAGTCCGAAATAGCCGACCTGATGGATAAAATTTAAGTCCCGTCACAGAGAATTTCACGCCCCCAAGCATGTACATCTGCCTTTTGGGGAGAGGATCCGCTACCAAGAGAACACCAAAGAGATGGAGGCACTCTTCATTCGCAAGTGGGATCATCCCCGAGAAGGGGAGAAGCCCTTGGAACGTCGTAGAGCAACAGTGGCCAAGTTCGACAAGGTCAGGGGTTATGGTACCCTCATTGATTGCCACACCGGCTATACCATCCTCGTAAACCGGCAAGCTGTACAGAGGTCATATCTTCATAAGAAGTTCCATTCCCTGGAGGTGGGTGAGATAGTGGAGTACACCCCCGTCCAGGGCCTGCGAGGAGAGTGGGCGGCCGCAGTCACCAGGCCAGCCGCTCCAACTCAGTTGTCCTTCAAGTACTTTCCCTCTGATGATTGGGAAGCGGATCCCTTCCAGCTGAGGCCGAAATGGCCTGCTCCTGTTGCCTCTACCAACATACCCAAGGAGGAGGAGTCTTTACAGCAGCAGCCACTTCCTTCTGCCTTCAACAAAGTACCCTGGCCTACTCCCATCCAGGAGGTTTGGCCTCGACCGCGGGTACCAACCAAAGTACCTGGGCCTACTCCCGACAAGGAGCTTTGGTCTGCCCCCAGGTACCAACAAATGTGCTGTGACCCACGCCTGATGAGGAGGTGGGGCCGAATCAACCAGCACCAACTGTTAACCTCAATCATTCAGTGTCACACTCTACCTCCACTAAGGTGGTGTGGGAGAGCCACATTAACTCTTTGCCTGCTCGTGATCCTGAGATGGGTAGAGGCACTAGGCGAGGAGCAGGACGATATCGCCAGAGTTGCATCTGAACTGTGACATTTATACAGCTTTAAAGTTTTGTTGTCTTTACAGACTCTTTTCGTGCAATAGTTCAAGAAATGTGCCTAGCAAGACTGTGCTAAGATCGTTGAAGTTGTAACGTAACCGTCAAGCTTTTGTGCCTGGTCCTTAGACCAAGAGACTCCTAGAGGTAGGAGATTCGTAAGTGTGTGCCCGGCTAAAGCTGGTAGCCGTGAAGTTTAGACTCTTAGTGCAGGTGGACTGCTGATCCTTGCAAGCCTGTTTATGTGTATATACCGTGTTTCTACGAAAATAAACCCTACCCCGAAAGTAAGCCCTAGCAGTTTTTTCAGGTTGGGCTGCAATATAAGCCCTACCCCGAAAATTAGACCTAGGCCAGGGGTAATCAACTGGCGGACCGCGGTCCAGATCCGGTAATGGCTGCAAACCTGATGGGGGGGCTGTAGCAGTGTGGAGGATGGGAGGCTGTGGGAGGATGGGGGCTGTGGGAGAATGGGGGGCTGTAGTAGTGTGGAGGATGGGGGGCTGTAGCAGTGTGGAGGATGGGGGGCTGTGGGAGGATGGGGGGCTGTAGCAGTGTGGAAGAGGGGGGGTGCGGCATCCTCCACACTGCTACAGCCCACCATCCTCCCACAGCCCCCCATCCTCCAGAATCCTGCAGCCCCCCCCCCCCCCCTTAAATAAATAAGCCCTACCCTGAAAATAAGCCCTAGTGTGTTTTTTGGGACTAAAATTAATATAAGACCCGGGCTTGTTTTCGGAGAAACACGGTACCTCAAAAGTAACGTGACATTCTTCGTGAAAGTTGCACTTAGCAGGTGAATGCACCAGAAACCTGTTGAATTGTTCAATAAATGCTTATGCTAGAGTAACTAAATGTAAATGGTTATTGTAAACATGTACATAGGAAATTTATAAATAATAGGTGTTGTAGTAGTTGCTAGTAGGTGGCTTCCTCGGCTCCCCTGAGGAATAACAGTTTTGTCACCCAACACTAACACCTCCTCAAAGGTCCACTCAAGGGAAACTACCCCTAAGATATCAAGACTGACAATACACATAGTACTACACACATAGTACCTCAAAAACAATCACTTAAGTGTACTTACCTCACTTCAATTTAGTACACCCATAAACAAGCACAAAAATGTATCACACTAAAGTAAATGCTTTGGGAATTGTAGCTAATGTAATTTTCCAATTCCTGCCACAATTCTCTGTTCTTATACGTGTGCTAGATGTTCTGCCTCGCCAGTAGATACTCTTGCTAGCTAAAAGTAATACACGTAATTGAAGGTAACCTAGGTAAGGTTTATCTGTTGTGTTCTAGGGATAGTGCGTATAGCCAAGGGACCCTAGTAGCCAGTCTTCTTGGTAGAAAGCCTCAAGCAAGCCAATATAATCTCAGTGTACTAAACAGGTAGCTAACATGGCAAAAATGTATAGTAAGACTAAAAAATGTATAGTGAGACTCAAAAATGCATCGTAAGACTTAAAAATGTATAGACAGCTTCAAAGATGTATAGTGAGCTTAGAAAAATGTGAAGTAGGATGTATCTCATGTAAATAATACTGTTACACCAAGCGCTCCGGGTCCCCGCTCCTCCCCGGAGCGCTCACAGCGTTCTCCTGTTCGCAGCGCCCCGGTCAGACACGCTGACCGGGTGCGCTGCGATAATGTCCCTAGCCGGGATGCGATTCGCGATGCGGGACGCGCCCGCTCGCGGTGCGCATCCCGGCCCGCTTACCAGACTCGCTCCCCGTCTGTGCTGTCCCGGCGCACGCGGCTCCGCTCCCTAGGGCGCGAGCGTGCCGGTTCTTTGCGATTTAAAGGCCCCGTGTGCCACTGATTGGCGCATGGTTTTTAATTTGTGTGTTCATCTGTGCACTTCCCTATATTACTTCACTTCCCCTGCACTTCCTTGCCGGATCTTGTTGCCATTGTGCCAGTGAAAGCGTTCCTTGTGTATCCCTAGCCAGTGCTCCAGACCTCTTGCCGTTGCCCCTGACTACGATCCTTGCTGCCTGCCCTGACCTTCTGCTAAGTCCGACCTTGCTCTTGTCTAATCCCTTGTACCGCGCCTATCTCAGCAGTCAGAGAGGTTGAGCCGTTGCCGGTGGATACGACCTGGTTGCTACCGCCGCTGCAAGACCATCCCGCTTTTGCGGCGGGCTCTGGTGGAAACCAGTAGCAACTTAGAACCGGTTCACTGACACGGTCCACGCCAATCCCTCTCTGACAGAGAGGATCCACCTCCAGCCTGCCGATCCTGACAAATACCATCCTGTTACTAAATTCTTGAACCAAACCTGTTCGTGAGTTTATTCAAACCAATATATGTACACCAAAAGAAAATATTAAGTAGCCTTCTAATGTTGTACCCGACCTTCACTTTGTCCCTCTGTCTTAGGGGACTGACGTCAAGGCTGACCTATCTTACGTAAGGGAGTATGTGGGGTCCCGGTACAGTATTGCATACAGTACCTAGTGTAGAGGTCCCCAAAGTTAGAGTAACTACGTTCAGGTAGGGTTCCTCAGGTGGGACAGCCCCTAGTCGCCTCTCCTAAAATTTATCTCTAATAATAATAAATGTATATAATTAATAATTATATATATGTTCTATAGTAATGTATAGTACTTACCTTGTTCAGACTCGCAGGACCTTCGGTCATGTGACCATGCTAGTAACCTCTATGGTATGTTGCAGGACCGTAGGAGGTCCTTGGGTCACGTGTTACCCGGACCAATTAGCAGGAGTCCAGCCCCTGCCCATATAAGGGAGCTGCATCCAATTATCGCTCTCTTGGGTTGCTGCTCTCCTGGATGCCGGACTAATAGGACGGTGCTACGCAACTTTCAAAGGCACGCTGGGCCTCAAACACCTGCCGGCCTCAGCGGAACCAAAACCGTGAGTTAAACCTAAATCCCCGCTATTGCTTGACTACTGGACCGCAATTAACCCCTAAATCCAGTGGAGCAACGCATAGTATCAAAAGACTCTTAATGATAAAGTTCCAACCTTTGTCAATCATCAAGCAAAAGCTGTTGTTATACCCAGAGACTGTTGTAATATTGAAGCTTGCAGAAAATCTTTAGTAAACGTTAATGCTGTTTCAGAAAACTCTCTGGTTGTGGACAATCTATTCTTCTTATCTACCTCCCTATCGCTCTTGGGAAGGGTGGCAGTAGGGAAAGCTTTATTGAGGAGCCCCCACCTTGGTGTCACGAACAGCAAGGGTTAACAAGCATTCTGCATACCCTACATCCCCCTGGCTATCACACAAGCTTCTCACCCCGCCCGTGCCACTTGGTCCTCACTACCATAATAACAAAACGGAATATAACAACAGAACAAGGGGACGGATCCTGGCAAGGATAGCATCATTTTAATCAGCATCACGTGCACTACCAGCCAGTACCACTGGTTAGTGCGGGTGGTTTGCTGACAGTTTTCCTTTAAACAGCAGAAAGGAGGGCCCGCTGTGAGCCCCTAACCCCAAGTCTAGCCCCAAACCTCTATTCACTTAGACTGCAAGGTGGGCTGGGGGTATTTTAAGGCAAGCACAGGGGCTGCCAGGGGCAGGCACTACTTTATGGGGGCACTATCTACTGGGAGCATTATTTATCTGGGTAAAGTACCTACTGGTGGTACTACCTACTGAGAGCACTACTTATTATGGGCATTACCTACCTGGGGGCACTATCTTCTGAGGGCACTACCTGCAAGGGGCAGTAACTACATGGGGGGTCACTAGCTACTGGAACATTACCTATCTTGCAACTTACCTACTACCTACTGGGGACATTACCTACTACCTACCTTTTAGGGCATTAAACACAACCTATCTGGGGGCATCACCTGGTACCTACTGGGGGCATAACCTACCTGGGGGTACTACTTTCTGGTAGCATTACCTATACCCTACCTACCAGAGGCATTACCTGTGTGGGAGCAATACGAGGGGCATTCCATGTGTAGTGGGGGCATTACCAACCTACTGGGGGCTTCTAACTTATTGGGGAGATTCTCTACCTACCTGCTGGGGGCATTACCTAGGGCACTGAAAGTAGGGAACAGGTGGGGAATGTGCTTAAAAAGTGTGGAGCCTAATATGTTTGTTGCTTGGCAGATGCTGCGGTGACAACTCATGATTGGAAGAAGAATTAATGATGATCTAAGCAAGACAGAGAAGAAAAGATAAGAGAACGACTCCAGGAAGACGCTTTCTGTGATGTAACTGCACTGTAATCACTTATACAGTCTGCAGTGCCTCTATAGAGCCAAGGTCACTACTATATGGGCTTTGTATTGGGGATATTGGTTTCTTTTCAGTGGTTTTAATACAGTCACTATGTGGTGGTAAAGGTAGTGGTCATGGTGTAGCAGTATTATTCTTATTTGTATACTGGTATTATTGGTAATATTCGTCTCAGTATACAGGATTTGGTCAGTAACAGTATGATGGGAATATGTATGGCGATAAAAGTGCTCCTTTTATACTGGTATTATTGGTCTCAGTATACAGGATTTGGTTACTAACAGTATGATGTTGATATGTACTGTATAGTGATAATACTCCTTTTTATACGGGTATTATTGGTAATATTGGTCTCAGTATACAGGATTTGGTCAGAAACAATATGATGGTAATATGTATGGTGATATTTCTCCTTATATACCAGTGTTATTTTGTAACTGTATGCTTTATTTAGAGGTTTTTATCATGGGAAATTGTCTTACCTTAACAGGCTAGGTACATAAAGTGTATTTCAGGCATAGTCATAGTCTCTGGCTGGAGGCACATGGTAAGTGAACTATTACACCCTGTTCACACTGGTGTGGTACTGCGTGGCGGCTGCCCGTGGGCTGGTTCGAGTGGCATTTGGGGCTGCTCGGCCAGCGGGTCGTCCCCCTCCCGTGGGCACTGGTGTCGTGACGGTGGTGGTCGCCGCGTGGTGCCGCACCATTTTATGCTAGGGATGTTAGGGACCCGCCATATCCAGGTGGCCGTGACGAGGCTGGCGGGCTTCATTCACTTTATGATCATAAAGTACACAAACGACCTGTTTGTTTTATATATATTGCTGAGAAGCGCTAGATCATTTGTGCATATTGTGTATGTGCGACCATGTCTTTTTTTTGTCTCTGTATCCACATTTATGTACTGTATAGTGATAATACTACTCCTTTTTATACGGGTATTATTGGTAATATTGGTCTCAGTATACAGGATTTGGTCAGTTACAATATGATGGTATTATATATGGTGATATTTCTCCTTATATACCAGTGTTATTTTGTAACTGTATGCTTTATTTAGGTTTTTATCATGGGAAATTGTCTTACCTTAACAGGCTAGGTACATAGGGGGACATGTATCATTTCCAGTGTATAATTGAAGTTTTTTACCCCTCTGCCTGTTGTTTAAATTTGGTGCAGCTGCGTTAAATTTATCATTCTTGTGCAGCTACTTTCTTGAATTGCGTTTAAATTTAGAATTCTCCTCAGAGCATAAATTTACACCGCAGCTCTATTTAGTAGGAGCTTTGTCTGCAGCGTATATGCGCCTAAACAGTAAGTGTGTCCTCGTTGTTAGTTTTAGAATTTTTTTTCTTCATAATGTAGAGTTTTAATCTCACAATAATACCACTTTTTGCACCCAATTATAACACATCAATTATACCAATGTCCTTATTCTTCATTTAACATCTGTGACACCCCTGTGCAAATCACCTCAAATGTACATGGTGCACTCTACCTTATGGGCCTTGTTGTGCGCCTGCAGAGCACTTTGCGCCCACATATTTTACCCAATTTACCTCTTGTGAAAATGTAAAGTATGCGGCAACACCTGCATGTCAGTGTAAATAATTTTATTTTTATACACTAACATACTGTTGTAGACTCCAACTGTTCCTTTTCATAATGGGTAAAAGGAGAAAATGCCCCCAAAATCTGTAAGGCAATTTCTCCCGAGTACGGTGATACCCCATATGTGACCCTAAAATGTTGCCTTGAAATACGACAGGGCTCCAAAGTGAGAGCGCCATGCGCATTTGAGGCCTAAATTAGGGATTTGCATAGGGGTGGACATAGGGGTATTCTATGCCAGTGTTTCCCAAACAGGGTGCCTCCAGCTGTTGCAAAACTCCCAACATGCCTGGACAGTCAATGGCTGTCCGGCAATACTGGGAGTTGTTGTTTTGCAACAGCTGGAGGCTCCATTTTGGAAACAGTGCCGTACCAGACGTTGTTCATATTTATTGGGGAGGGGGGCTGTGTAGCGGTATGTGTATATATATATATATATATATATATAGTGTTTTTTACTTATTTTATTTAAGTGTAGTGTAGTGTTTTTAGGGTACAGTCACACGGGCGGGGGTTGACAGCGAGTTTGCTGCATCTCAATCTTGCAGCACTCCCTGTAAACCTCCGCCCATGTGAGTGTACCCTGTCCATTCACATTGGGGGGAGGGGGGGAAACAACCAGCTGTTGCAAAACTACAACTCCAAGCATGCCCTTTGGCTGTCTGTGCATGCTGGGAGTTGTAGTTTTGCAACAGCTGGAGGCACACTGGTTGTGAAACACGGAAACAGACTCAGTGTTTCGCAACCAGTGTGCCTTCAGCTGTTGCAAAAACTTCAAATCTCAGCATGCAGTGACAGCAGAAGGACATGCTGGAACTTGTAGTTATGCAACATCTGGAGGCATACTGCTACAACTCCCAGCATGCCCTTTGGCAGTCCATGCATGCTGAGGGTTGTAGTTATGCAACAGCTGAAGGCACACTGGTTGCAAAACACTTGAAAGTTTTTTACTTAACTTAGTGTTTCCAAACCAGTGTGCCTCCAGCTGTTGCACAACTTCAATTCCCAGCATGCATGGTCTGTCAGTGCATGCTGGGTGTTATAGTTTGGAGGCACAGCTGGAGGCACACGGGTTGGGAAAAAGAGTTAGGAAACAAACAATGTTTCCCAACTAGTGTGCCTCCAGCTGTTGCAAAACTATAATTCCCAGCATGGCTAGACATGCTGGAAGTTGTATTTCGGCAATATCTGAAGGGTCAGATGTTGACGAACTACAACTCCCAGCATGCTTGGGCAGTCTGGGCATGCTGGGAGTTGTAGTTTTGCAACAGCTGGAGGTCCACAGTTTGTAGACCACTGTATTATGGTCTCCAATCTGTGGTCTTCCAGATGTTACAGAACTACAACTCCCAGCATGCCTCGACAGAGTGGGCATGCTGAGATTTGTAATTTTGGAACATCTGGAAGAGCACAGATTGGAGACCATTATACAGTGGTCTCCAAACTGTGGCCCTCCAGATGTTGCAAAACTACAACTCCCAGCATGCCCAGAAAGCCAAAGGCTGTTTGGGCATGCTGGGAGTTGCAGTTTTGAAACTCCCAGAGGCAGCAGTGAGATCGCTTTATGGCGATCTCACTGCTGCCAATGAAGATGCCGCCCTGCTGCTGCAAACTCACCGCGGGGACGCACCACCGCCGGGACCGCCTGGAGGACGTCGCTCGCACTGGGACCGCTCGGGACACCGCATTGCCGGGTAAGTGACGCCGGGGGACGGGTAAGGGACACTTAGCAGAGCGGTGTGTGTGTCCCGATCCCCGTGATCCGGACTCACACACCGCGCTGCTAAGTATTCTCATAGCGAAACGCTGCTGTCAGATTTGACTAGCTGATAGCAGCGATTGCTGGGGGGGATGAAACCGCCCGTGGTCACATGGTAAGATGGCTGGCTATCAGTGATAGCCACCATCTTACCGGGCGCTGGGGAAAAGTATAATGGAAAGCAGTAAATTGTAAAAATAAAAGGAGAATGATCTACAGTGTTAAGTGGATTACAAAGCTATTTTAATGCGACGGATCTTGTTCAATGACAAGTAAGATATCAAACATTTCCTATGTAAATGTATTAAATTGTTGGATCATAAAATAACAATATACAAGTGATCTAATGAATAACTGAACTGTAAGCAAATATTCTATATGCAAATTATTTTAAAAGTGCTTTGGAATAACCAAGGAGTAAAAAGCAATATAAAGCAAACCAAATGAGGAATGGAGATAGGAAAGTTAAAACATTCCGGTGGTTCCTTAGCAGTAGTTTCCTTCAGAAATAGAAAGGATTTCGCTACGTGCAGTTAAAGTTGGCTTATATTTATGGGAAAAAAGACGCACGTGCGTCAAAATTTTTGGTGCAAAGGAAAAGAACGCAGGTAATAAATCCATGTGTACTATAGATGTCACTCCAAGGTACCCCGATTCAGCCACATCTGGAGGACATGCTCTACCAAAACGTGCGCAAAAAAAAGGGCTTGCGCAAAATTTTGCGCAAAAAAATACACACAAAACAAGGGTAAAATCTTTGATACATGTCCCCCATAAAGTGTATTTCAGGCATATTTTATTTAAAAAAATGTGTCCACAAAATCCAAAAATGTGTAAGGAGAAAGGTTGTGTCAGTATTTTTAACATTAATATGCTTTATGTAAGTCTATGAAAAAGTGATTGTTTTGCACAAAATATGTAAAAAAAAAAAAAGGGAAAATTTTAGCATCCGAGACATGTCACTTATTTACACGGCTGTAAAAAACAATGTCCTTTTTTGCATATTGTGTGCACAGACAACTACTTTCCCATACACTTACATATAGCACATTAAAGGGGAACTGCGGTGGAAAACTTTTTTTTTTTTTATTAACTGGTGCCAGAAAGTTAAACAGATTTGTAAATTACTTCTATTAAAAAAATCTTACTCCTTCCAGTACTTATTAGCTGCTGAATAATACAGAGGAAATTATTTTCTTTTTGGAACACAGTGCTCTCTGCTGACATCATGACCACAGTGCTCTTTGCTGACATCTCAGTCCATTTTAGGAACTGTCCAGAGCAGCATATGTTTGCTATGGGGATTATCTCCTACTGTGGACAATTCCTAAAATGGACAGAGGTGTCAGCAGAGAGCATTGTGGTCATGATATCAGCAGAGAGCTCTGTGTCCCAAAAAGAAAATAATTTCTGCTGCAGTATTCAGCAGCTTATACGCACTGGAAGGATTAAGATTTTTTAATAGAAGTAATTTACAAATCTGTTTAACTTTCTGGCACCAGTTGATTAAAAGAAAAAAGAAAGTCTTCCACCGGAGTACCCCTTTAACCCCTTAAGGATGCAGGGTTTTTCCGTTTTTGCATTTTAATTTTTTCCTCACCACCTTCTAAAATTCATAACGCTTTCAATTTTGCACATAAAATTCCATATGATGGCTTATTTTTTGCCATTTTTTGCACAAATTCTACTTTGCAGTGACATTAGTCATTTTACAAAAAAATCCACAGCGAAGCGGAAAAAAATTGTGCGTCAAAATTTAAGAAAAAATATCGGGCCGCTATGAGGGCTCATTTTTTATACTGTGATTTGAAGTTTTAATTGGTACCATTTTTGTATTGATTGGACATTTTTATAGCTTTTTATTCATTTTTTCATGAATTTTTTTGCGCGTACGCCATTGACCATGCGGTTTAATTAACAATATATTTTTATAATTCGGACATTTCCGCATGCGGCGATACCACATGTTTATTTTTATTTACACTGTTTTTTTTTATGGGAAAAGGGGTGTGATTCAAACTTTAATTAGGGAAGGGGTTAAATGACCTTTATTAACTTTTTATTTTCTTCACTTTTTTGCAGTTTTATAGCTCCCATAGGGGCAATTACACTGCACACACTAATCTTCTACAGTGATCCCTGCAAAGCCATAGCTTTGCATTGATCAGTGTTATAGGTGGTCGATTGCTCAAGCCTGTATCTCAGGCTTGGAGCAATCAATCGCTGATCGGATGCGACAGAGACAGGTGATGGGACCTCTGCTCGCGTGCTAGCTGATCAGGACAATGCGATTTTATCGCGATGGTCCCGATCAGCCTGACTGAGCTTCTGGGAAGCTTTCACTTTCATTTTAGACATGGCGATCAACTTTGATCGCCGCGTCTAAAGGGTTAATAGCGCTCGGTGCCGCACGCTATTAGCCCAGGGTCCAGGCTATCATTAGCCGCCGGGACCGACCCAGTATGATGCGGAGATAATAAGAGGTTAATATAAAAAATACATAAATTTTGTATGTATATTTGTGCATGAACTGAAATATTGTTCTTCTTCGATTTCTAATATAATGTATTTATGTACAATATTTGTGTGTATATATAACAAAAAATATAGGAAAAAAGTACACAATCTTTCTGCGATTTTGCGGATCCATTAGTTAAAATTAAATACGCTTAAAATATACTGTGTATACTGTGTGATCATAGCCTGTATAGCGTGTGTATGTGTATTAATGTGTATATATATATATATATATATATATATATATATATATATACATATTTACTTATATATATTTCATTTTTTTAAATTATTTGTTTATTTTTCCCATTATGTAGCCTATTATACCCAACTATGATTGACATCTGACCCCTCCCATTTGTGGCCCCGCCTCCACATAGCCACACCCATGGCTAAAATGGGCTGCTTATTGTAAGATGCCCGGGCCTTATTTTGGTCCCAGTCCGGCCCTGAGCGTAGCTCTATTTACCCGCCAATGAGGAGCTGTGTGTCGCAGTTGTAAAAGAGCCTGGTGAAGAGACTGTCTCCTGCAAGGTAGCTCCTGCTGCTAGGAAAGCTGGGTGATGATTCCTGTGAGAAATATAATTGTAGCCATATTATTTTCACCCAGCTTTCCTAGACTTCAAAACATCAAAGTTTGCCTAGATATGTGTTGCCACATATGTAGGCAAACTTTGCTGTTTTGAAGTTTAGAAAGTAGAAAAGCTGGGTGAAAAAAATATGGCTGCAATTTTATTCGTCACTCAGCTTTCCCATGGCTGCAATTATATTTGTGCAATTATATTTTTGGTGTAACCACATATGTAGGCAAATTTTGCTGTTTTGAATTGTAGGAAAGCTGGGTGGAAAAAAGGGCTGCAATAATATTTCTCACTCAGCTTTCCTATGGCTGCAATTATATTTGTACAATTATATTTTAGGTGTTACTACATGTATAGGAAAACGTTGCTGTTTTGAAGTCTAGGAAAGCTGGGTGGAAAAAAATATGGCTCTAGGGTGCAATTATATTTCTCACTGGAATCATCACTCAGCTTTTCTATTAGGAAAGCTGAGTGATGATTCCAGTGAGAAATAAAATTACAGACATATTTTATAAATGTGAAGAGAGGGAAGTAGTAATAGATGGGAAAGGGCAGTTTTTTATTTTGAGTGTTAAAATAGACGGACTTGAACGAGTGATTGCATTTGTCTATAATCCACCCCCTTTTAGATAAATAAGATAATAAGGGAAATAAGAAATAATTATAGCTTAAATATTGTTGTATTGTTCTAATGATTGTTCTAAAATTAAATAAATACATTTTATTACTTTCAAATTATCAAAGATGATCAAAATGGAGTCACATCAGGTTCTGTTCATAGCAGATACGTAACCATGGCAACTCCAAGAAACAAAGAAAGAGTCTTGGTGACATCACGTGATGTCATAGAATTCTGGAGGCATTACATTGCTCTGACAGTGTCCAGGCCTTCAGTCTGTAGATTGTTACAGAGCGGTTTGCATTTCCCTTGCGGTTTTTGCCTTTTGTGCCTTTTTTCTTCATCTATGGAGATTAAAGGATTGGGGTTCATCCCCCTCTTCCTGGCCCTCTGGTGTATGGTCTGGATCTCCACCAGCTACACCATCACCATGATCCAAGGCCATGCTGATTCCCCACTGGTATACATCAGTGAGACGGGGATTTTCTTTCCTGAACGGATCCCATTCTGTTTAGGATTTATAGGGATGGCCATAGCCTCTTTGGGTCTGACATGGCTGAATTATAGGTTCATCTTGTTCCATCGTGAAGACTTTGGACCCCGTCAGCCATTGATCCAGAAGACCCTACTAGTCATCGCTTGGTCATCCTGTGTCCTGACTGTCATCATGTCAGTATTTTCAACCAAAGACTACCCGATGATTCATCTCATCGCCGCCATGACTACATTCATATGTGCTGGAACATACAACATGTGTCAATCCATCCTCCTGTACAAAGTGCCCGGAACATCAAGAGTCATCTGCCATGTTAGAGCCATCTGCTCTGCCATGGCCCTTGCCTGTGTGTTTCTTCTTATCGGAAGTGGGGTCATTGTATACACCCACCTGTGTGCTGGAGAATGTAAAGAGATGAGTGAAGCCTTTGTCAAGATCATCGAGTGGTCAATGCTGGTCCTCACCCTGCTGACATATGTGACTTACTATTTCAACCTGCAACACCTATTGTTGACCATGTCCAGGAACACCTGCAGCATCTCCCTAAGGGTTAAGATTGATGCCTTTGGAGTATAGAGGACCATGCAGAACATCATAAGAACCTGTCATCTGTATGTTGGAGTTGGAATTTCACGCCACAGCCCAGAACTTACTACTGGAACAACTAGAACTGCGGCAACTCTAGAGATAAAGACCTAGAGCCAAGAGATCCAAAGGAACCAACCTCTCTCCATAACAACAAGAAGGAGGAAGAAAACAGATTGTTATGTTCTTATAATAAATGTCTTATCATTTAAAAAAATGCAAATCTCCTGTTTGTCTTTGTAGTCCAAAACTCTTTAAATGTATAGGAATATATGTATCTTCATTTTTATTCTGGCTGCACAATATTTTGCAATAGAATGACGATTTTTGCATTTTACGATATAGCAATTTCATCCTTGGCCAAATTTTGCGATTGCTTTAGCGATGTTAGGAGGAGAAACAGTGGGCCACAGGCTGGAGTTGCGCTGCATGGGAGCCAAATTAATTCTATATGAAAAACAAAACCCTTCCAGTACTTATCAGCTTCTGTATACTACAGAGGAAGTTGTGTAGTTCTTTTCTGTTTGACCACATTGCTCACTGCTGCCACATCTGTCCATGTTAGGAACTGTCTGGAGAATGATAGGTTTGCTATGAGGATTTGCTCCTGCTCTGGACAGTTCCTGACACAGAAAGAGGAGGCAGCAGAGAGCACTGTGCTCAGACTGGAAACAACTACACAACTTCCTCTGTAGTATACGAGAGCTGATAAATACTTGAATGATTAAGGTTTTTAACCACTTAGGGACCTACGCCTTTGCTCCCTGGTACCGGACCGGGGTGACTGTGATATCGATCAATCGATCAGCAGGCACCCAGCGCAAATGCCCATGGGGGGTCATCAGACCCCACCTCCCATGTCGGCGATCGCTCCAAATCACCAGTGAATTTACACTTTGACCCGGTGACCTAGAAAATAAGGGGGATCAAGGTTGTCCAAGACACCCACGATCCCCCTGAAGGGATAGGAGTGAGGTGGCAAGGGTGCCACCCTACTATCCCTGCTATTGGTCGTCTGGAAGTGAAGACCAATAGCAGATCGGGAGAGGGGGGTTAACTTTCGGTTTCCCCATTCTGCCCACCCACAATAGGCTGGGCAGAACGGGGAAACCAAGGAGGACCGGCGCTGAAGTCCACTTACCCATCGGCGGCAGCAGCAGGCAGCAATCGGCAGCAGAAGAGGACGGCAATGCGGTTCCCTGGATCCTACGGAAGCCAGTGAGTTGCCTTGCAACATCTGGAGGGCTACAGTCTGAGACCACTACACAGTGGTCTCTAAACTGTAGCCCTCCAGAAGTTGCAAAGCTACAACTCCCAGCATGCCCAGACAGCTGTTTGTTGTGTGGGCATGCTGGGATTTATAGTTTTGCAACAGCTGGAGGGCTACAGTTTGGAGATCACTGTGCAGTGGTCTCTAAACTGTGGCCCTCTAGATCTTGCAAGACTACAACTCCCAGCATGCTCTTCGGGGATCAGTACATGCTGGGAGTTGTAGTTTTGCAACAGCTGGAGGCACACTGGTTGGTAAAATACTGAGTAAGGTAACAGAACCTAACTGAAGGTTTTCCAACCAGTGTGCCTCCAGCTGTTGCAAAAGTACAACTCCCAGCATACACGCCCTTACACTGTCCCCGCCAATAAAAATGGAAAACGTATTATACGGCAGTGTTTCCAAAACTGGGCCTCCAGCTGTTGCAAAACAACAACTCCCAGCATTTCCAGACAGCTACTGACCAGGCATGCTAGGATTTTAGCAACAGCTGGAGGCATGCTGTTTGGGAATCACTGGCATAGAATACCCCTATGTTCACCCCTATGCAATCCCTTATTTAGTCCTCAAATGTGCATGGTGCTCTCTCACTTCGGAGCCCTATTGTATTTCAAGGAAACAGTTTAGGGCCACATATGGGGTATTTCTATGCTCAGGGGTGGCTGATTTTACAGCGGTTTTAGCATAAACACAAAAATATAAATACCCATATCTGACCCTATTTTGCAAACTACACTCCTCACGGAATGTAACTATGGGTTTAGTGAGCCTTAACACCCCTCAGGTGTTTGACGAATTTTCATTAAAGTTTGATGGGAAAGGTGTTGCTCTAAATTTTTCTTTTTCACAAGGGAAAATAGTAAGAACATACCCCATATGTGAATGTAAAGTGCTCTGCGGACTAACTACAATGCACAGAAGAGAGGGAGTGCCATTGGGCTTTTGAAAAGAAAATTGTTCCGGAATTGAAGGCCAAGTGTGTTTAAAAAGCCCCCATAGTGCCAGAACAATGGATCCCCCGCACATGTGACCCCATTTTGTAAACTACACCCCTCATGTAATGTATTAAGGGGTGCAGAGAGCATTTACGCCCCACCGGTGAAAAATGAAATGCAATTTTTCATTTGCACCGCCCACTGTTCCAAAGATCTGTCAAATGCCAGTGAGGTGTAAACACTCACTGCACCCATCATTAAATTATGTGAGGGTTTTAGTTTCCAAAATGGGGTCACATGTGGGGGGTCCACTGTTCTGGCACCACGGGGGGCTTTGAAAACGCACATGGCCCCTTACTTCCATTCCAAACAAATTCTCTTTCCAAAAGCTCAATGGCGCTCCTTCTCTTCTGAGCATTGTAGTGCACCAGCAGAGCACTTGACGTCCACACACGGGGTATTTCCATACTCAGAAGAAATGGGGTTACAAAGTTTGGGGGTAATTTACTCTTATTACCCCTTGTAAAAAAATGTAAAGTTTGGGGGAAAAAAACTGCATTTTAGTGAAAATTCTTTTTTTCCATTTACACATCCACCTTCAACAAAAAGTCATCAAACACCTGTGGGGTGTTAAGGGTCCCTGTACCCCTTGTTACGCTCCTTGAGGGGTGTAGTTTCCAAAATAGTATTTTTTTTTCTTTGCTGTTCTAGCACCATAGGGGCTTCATAAATGTGACATGCCCCCCAAAAATTATTTCAGCAAAATTTGCTTTCCAAAAGCCAAATGTGACTCCTTCTCGCCCGCAGAGCATTTTACGTCCTAACATGGGGGTTTTCCATACTCAGAAGAGATGGGGTAACAAATTTTGGGGGGCATTTTCTCCCATTACCCTTTGTAAAAAGGGTAAATTTGGGATAAAAAACTTCACTTTATTTTTCTTTTACACATCTGACTTTAATGAAAAGTCGTCAAACACCTGTGGGGTGTTAAGGCTCACTGGTCGGGCCATGAGGGGTGTAGTTTCCAAAAATAGCATGCAATGTGGGGGGTTTTCTGCTGTTCTGGCACCATAGGGTCTTCCTAAATGTGACAAGCCCCCCAAAAACCATTTCAAAACGTCACTTTATTTTTCTTTTACACATCTGACTTTAATGAAAAGTCGTCAAACACCTGTGGGGTGTTAAGGCTCACTGGACGTGCCATGAGGGGTGTAGTTTCCAAAAATAGTATGCAATGTGGGGGGTTTTCTGCTGTTCTGGCACCATAGGGGCTTCCTAAATGTGACATGCCCCCCAAAAACCATTTCAGAAAAACTCATTCTACACAATCCCATTGTCGCTTCTTCCCTTCTGAGCCCTCTACTGCGCCCACCGAACACTTGACATACACATATGAGATATTTCCTTACTCGAGAGAAATTGATTTTCAAATTTAGAGAGGATTTTTCTCCTTTTACCCCTTGTAAAAACTTCAAAAACTGGGTCTACAGGAACATGCGAGTGTAAAAAATAAAGTAGAATATGTCACGAAAAAACAATCTCGGAATCAGAATGAAAGGTAAAAGCATCCCAGAGTTATTAATGCTTAAAGTGACAATGGTCAGATGTGCAAAAAACGCTCTGGTCCTTAAGGCCAAAATGGGCCTGTTCCTTAAAGTAATTTACAAATGTGTATACATTTCTTTCACCGATTTATTTGAATTTTTTCCTCATAGGTACCTCTTAAAAGGAAAACTTAGGTGCAGGAACACTTAATCCCTATCAAAAGATAGGGGATAAATATCTGATTGTAGGGGGTCCGACTGCTGAGAACCCTTGCTATATTCTGCACAGGACCCCGGCAGACCGCAGTAATTCGGCATGTTGACCCCCGCATGAAGTGGTGGCTGACATGCCTCCTCCATGCATCTTTATAGGAGAGTTAGAGATACAGCATTCGGGTATCTCCAGCTTTCCCATAGAGATACATAGAGGTGGTGTGTCAGTGGACGCATTTTGTGGGATTTGAAACCCTCTCTTCCTGAAGAGAACCTGGGTGCCATGTAGGAAATTGCGGTGGGTCCAAGTGGTTGAACCCCCGCGATCAGACACTTCTTTCATATCCTTTGGAAAGGGGATAAGTGTTTCTGCACTGAAGTACTCCTTTAAGTGTAAGAAATATGCAAAAAAAAAAAAAAAAAAAAGGAGAGAAATCGGTAAAGGGGCCAAGCACTTTTTCATAGCACTGTATATGTCATCCAGTATTCAAAACATGTAGTAAAAACGGACCTAATAAAATCGTAACGTTAGAGATCTTACCTCTTCAATTTAGTTTCTTTGCGTAAGCAGTGCACAGGTTAAAAAATCATTACATATGTTATGATGTCTCAGACTTATTATACGTTGCCTTTTCGTACCAAAATATATAAATTTAATGACACAAGAAAATCAGATGGAACAAAACGTACATGAAACGTACACATTGTCTGAACATAATGGGTTCTCTTTTAGAGAAGAGCGAATCGAAACTGATGAACCCGAATTTGTTAACGAATTTCAGAAAATAGTCAATTCACAACAGATGCGAATATCGCCGCAATTCGATCGCGCAAATCACTTCATTAAACTACATTTACTGTGGTGCAGGCTCCAGGGCATCTAAAATGGCGGATCCACATGTCAGTACATGGAGGAAGGAATGCTGGGTAGGCGGGAAGGCAAGGCAGGAATGGAAGTAGGCGGGATGACCCTGAATGGATCCCCCCCCCCCCCCCAAGAATTCAGGCTGGGGGACGATAATGGTTTTATCTCCTCCCGCCTGCCGCTACTTTCAATAAGCACCGTCACTCTGGTGAAAATTTGAAATATACCTAATTCGGCAGGCCAGCTGATGCCTGCGGCCTGCTCGTATTAGTTACTTGACCTTTAAGACAGCAAGGAATTCTGGGGGATGAGGCGACGTGCCTGTGCGCAGCTCCGTACTGCAGCATAGCCAGGCCCGGACTGGCCATTGCGCACACTGGGCATTGCCCCAATGGGTCTTTGGGGATGAACCTGACTTTATCCAATATATGCATGATGTGCTTCAACGCCTGCCTGAGAAACCCCTATCATCGGTTCCCAAGGCGCAACAAGAAAAGGCCCACCAAGAGGCCGAAATAGCCGACCTGATGGAAAAAATGAAAGTCCCGTCACAGAGAACTTCACGCCCCCAAGCATGTACATCTGCCTCTTGAGGAGAGGATCCGCTACCAAGAGAACACCAAAGAGATGGAGGCACTCTTCATTCGCAAGTGGGATCATCCCCGAGAAGGGGAGAAGCCCTTGGAACGTCGTAGAGCAACAGTGGCCAAGTTCGACAAGGTCAGAGGTTATGGTACCCTCATTGATTGCCACACCGGCTATACCATCCTCGTAAACCGTCAAGCTGTACAGAGGTCATATCTTCATAAGAAGTTCCATTCCCTGGAGGTGGGTGAGATAGTGGAGTACACCCCCGTCCAGGGCCTGCGAGGAGAGTGGGCGGCCGCAGTCACCAGGCCAGCAGCTCCAACCCAGTTGTCCTTCAAGTACTTTCCCTCTGATGATTGGGAAACGGATCCCTTCCAGCTGAAGCCGAAATGGCCTGCTCCTGTTGCCTCCACCAACATACCCAAGGAGGAGGAGTCTTTACAGCAGCAGCCACTTTCTTATGCCTTCAACAAAGTACCCTGGCCTACTCCCATCCAGAAGGTTTGGCCTCGACCACGGGTACCAACCAAACTACCTGGGCCTACTCCCGACAAGGAGCTTTGGTCTGCCCCCAGGTACCAACAAATTTGCTGTGACCCACGCCTGATGAGGAGGTGGGGCCGAATCAACCAGCACCAACTGTTAACCTCAATCCTTCAGTGTCACACTCTACCTTTACTAATGTGGTGTGGGAGAGCCACATTAACTCTTTGCCGGCTCGTGATCCTGAGAGGGGTAGAGACACTAGGCCAGGAGCAGGACGATATAGCCAGAGTTGCATCTGAACTGTGACATTTATACAGCTTTAAAGTGTTGTTGTCTTTACAGACTCTTTTCCTGCACAAGTTCAAGAAGTGTGCCTAGCAAGACTGTGCTAAGACCGTTGAAGTTGTAACGTAACCGTCAAGCTTTTGTGCCTGGTCCTTAGACCAAGAGACTCCTAGAGGTAGGAGATTCGTAAGTGTGTGCCCGGCTAGAGCTGGTAGCCGTGAAGTTTAGACTCTTAGTGCAGGTGGACTGCTGATCCTTGCACGCCTGTTTAAGTGTATATACCGTGTTTCCCCAAAAATAAACTATACCCCGAAAGTAAGCCCTAGCAGTATTTTCAGGGTGGGCTGCAATATCCGCGGTCCAGATCCGGTAATGCCCGCAAACCCGACCCCCCCCCCCCCCCCCCCCGCCCTCCTTTGGCTGGTCCCATATTTAACTATCTATCTTAAAACTTCATACCGTATAGAAGCTGCAGCGGGACCTCCTTCTGTTGCTTTGCAGCCGGGGCAGGGACGCTGTCACTTTAAAACGTCGGCGCGTCTGCACGGCCGACGTCACGGACACGTTCCTGCCCCCGGCTGCTAAGCAACAGAACGAGGTCCCGCTGCGAGCTGCAGCTTCCGTACGGTATGAAGGTGTGAGGTACGGTAGATTATTATGGCAGAGGGGTGGGGGGCACTGTAGGAGTGTGGAGGATGACAGGGGAAGGGGAGGATGGGGGGCTGTAGCAGTGTGGAGGATGGGGGGCTGTATCAGTGTGGAGGATGGGGGGACTGTAGCAGTGTGGAGAATTGGGGAGCTGTAGCAGTGTGGAGGATGAGGGGGCTGTAGCAGTGTGGAGGATGGGGGGCTGTGGGAGGATGGGGGGCTGTAGCAGTGTGGAGGTTGGGGGCTGTGGGAGGATGGGGGGCTGTAGCAGTGTGGAGGATGGGGGGCTGTGGGAGGATGGGGGGCTGTAGCAGTGTGGAGGATGGGGGGCTGTGGGAGGATGGGGGGCTGTAGCAGTGTGGAGGATGGGGGGCTGTGGGAGGATGAGGGGCTGTAGCAGTGTGGAAGATGGGGGGGGTGCGGCATCCTCCACACTGCTACAGCCCCCCATCCTCCCACAGCCCCCCTTCCTCCACACTCCTGCAGCCCCCCCTTAAATAAATAAGCCCTACCCTGAAAATAAGCCCTAGTGTGTTTTTTGGGACTAAAATTAAGAAAAGACCTGGGCTTATTTTCGGAGAAACACGGTACCTCAAAAGTAACGTGACATTCTTCGTGAAAGTTGCACTTAGCAGGTGAATGCACCAGAAACCTGTTGAATTGTTCAATAAATGCTTATGCTAGAGTAACTAAATGTAAATGGTTATTGTACACATGTACATAGAAAATGTATAAATAATAGGTGTTGTAGTAGTTGCTAGTAGGTGGCTTCCTCGGCTCCCCTAAGGAATAACAGTTTTGTCACCCAACACTAACACCTCCTCAAAGGTCCACTCAAGGGAAACTACCCCTAAGGTATCAAGACTGACAATACACATAGTACTACACACATAGTACCTCAAAAACAATCACTTAAGTGTACTTACCAAACTTCAATTTAGTACACCCATAAACAAGCACAAAAATGTATCACACTAAAGTAAATGCTTTGGGAATTGTAGCTAATGTAATTTTCCAATTCCTGCCACAATTCTCTGTTCTTATACGTGTGCTAGCTGTTCTGCCTCGCCAGTAGATACCCTAGTAGCCAGTCTTCTTGGTAGAAAGCCTCAAGCAAGCCAATATAATCTCAGTGTACTAAACAGGTAGCTAACATAGCAAAAATGTATAATAAGACTAAAAAATGTATAGTGAGACTCAAAAATGTATCGTGAGACTTAAAAATGTATAGACAGCTTCAAAGATGTAAAGTGAGCTTAGAAAAATGTGAAGTAGGATGTATCTCATGTAAATAATATCATCCTGTTACTAAATTCTTGAACCAATCCTGTTTGTGAGTTTACCCAAACCAATATGTGTACACCAAAAGAAAATGCTAAGTAGCCTTCTAATGTTGTACCCGACCTTCACGTTGTCCCTCTGTCTTAGGGGACTGACGTCGAGGCCGACTTATCATACGTAAGGGGGTATGTGGAGTCCCGGTACAGTATTGCATACAATACCTAGTGTAGAGGTCCCCAAAGTTAGAGTAACTACGTTCAGGTATGGTTCCTCAGGTCTGACAGCCCCTAGTCACCTCTCCTAAAATGTATCTCTAATAATAATAAATGTATATATTTAATAATTATATATATGTTCTATAGTAATGTATAGTACTTACCTTGTTCGGACTCGCAGGACCTTCGGTCATGTGACCATGCTAGTAACCTCTATGGTATGTTGCAGGACCTTAGGAGATCCTTGGGTCACGTGTTACAGGGACCCATTAGCAGTAGTCCAGCCCCTGCCCATATAAGGGAGCTGCATCCAATTATCGCTCTCTTGGGTTGCTGCTCTCCTGGATGCCGGACTAACAGGACGGTGCTACGCAACTTTCAAAGGCACGCTGGGCCTCAAACACCTGCAGGCCTCAGCGGAACCAAAACCGTGAGTTAAACCTAAATCCCTGCTATTGCTAGCGTGACTACTGGACCACAATTAACCCCTAAATCCAGTGGAGCAACGCATAGTATCAAAAGACTCTTAATGATAAAGTCCCAACCTTTGTCAATCATCAAGCAAAAGCTGTTGTTATACCCAGAGACTGTTGTAATATTGAAGCTTGCAGAAAATCTTTAGTAAACGTTAATGCTGTTTCAGAAAACTCTCCGGTTGTGGACAATCTATTCTTCTTATCTACCTCCCTATCGCTCTTGGGAAGGGTGGCGGTAGGGAAAGCTTTATTGAGGAGCCCCCACCCTGGCGTCACGAATAGCAAGGGTTAACAAGCATTCTGCATACCCTACATCCCCCAGGCTATCACACAAGCTTCTCACCCCGCCCGTACCACTTGGTCCTCACTACCATAATAACAAAACGGAATATAACAACAGAACAAGGGAACGGATCCTGGCAAGGATAGCATCATTTTAATCAGCATCACGTGCACTACCAGCCAGTACCACTGTTTAGTGCGGGTGGTTTGCTGACAGTTTTCCTTTAAACAGCAGAAAGGAGGGCCCGCTGTGAGCCCCTAACCCCAAGTCTAGCCCCAAACCTCTATTCACTTAGACTGCAAGGTGGGCTGCGGGTACTTTAAGGCAAGCACAGGGGCTACCAGGGGCAGGCACTACTTTATGGGGGCACTATCTACTGGGAACATTACTTATCTGGGTAAAGTACCTACTGGTGGTACTACCTACTGAGAGCACTACTTATCATGGGCATTACCTACCTGGGGGTACTACCTTCTGAGGGCACTACCTGCAATGGGCAGTAAATACCTGGGGGGTCACTAGCTACTGGAACATTACCTATCTTGCAACTTACCTACTAGCTACCTGGGGGTACTACTTTCTGGTAGCATTACCTATACCCTACCTACCAGAGGCATTACCTGCCTGGGAGCAATACGAGGGGCATTCCCTATGTACTGGGGGCATTACAACCTACTGGGGGCTTCTAACTTATTGGGGAGATTGTCTACCTACCTGCTGGGGGCATTACCTAGGGCACTGAGAGTAGGGAACAGGTGGGGAATGTGCTTAAAAAGTGTGGAGCCTAATATGTTTGTTGCTTGGCAGATTCTGCGGTGACAACTCATGATTGGAAAAATAATTCATGATGATCTAAGCAAGACAGAGAAGAAAAGATAAGAGAACGACTCCAGGAAGACGTTTTCTGTGATGCAACTGCACTGTAATCACTTATACAGTCTGCAGTGCCTGTATAGAGCCAGGGTCACTACTATATGGGCTTTGTATTGGGGATATTGGTTTCTTTTCAGTGGTTTTAATACAGTCACTTTGTGGTGGTAATGGTAGTGGTCATGGTGTAGAAGTATTATTCTTATTTGTATACTGGTATTATTGGTAATATTTGTCTCAGTATACAGGATTTGGTCAGTAACAGTATGATGGGAATATGTATGGCGATAAAAGTGCTCCTTTTATACTGGTATTATTGGTCTCAGTATACAGGATTTGGTCAGTAACAGTATGATGTAGATATGTACTGTATTGTGATAATACTCCTCCTTTTTATACTGGTATTATTGGTAATATTGGTCACAGTATACAGGATTTGGTCAGAAACAATATGTTGGTAATATGTATGGTGATATTTCTCCTTATATACCAGTGTTATTTTGTAACTGTATGCTTTATTTAGAGGTTTTTATCATGGGAAATTGTCTTACCTTAACAGGCTAGGTACATAAAGTGTATTTCAGGCATATTCATAGTCTCTTGCTGGAGGCACATGGTAAGTGAACTATTACACCCTGTTCACACTGGTGTGGTACTGCGTGGCGGCTGCTCCTGCCATGGCACCGTGTCTGCGTGGGAGGGGACGTCCTGTGGGCTGGTTCGAGTGGCATTTGGGGCTGCTCGGCCAGCGGGTCGTCCCCCTCCCGTGGGCACTGGTGTCGTGGTGGTGGTGGTCGCCGCGTGGTGCTGTGCCATTTTATGCTAGGGATGTTAGGGACCCGCCACATCCAGGTGGCCGTGACGAGGCTGGCGGGCTTCATGCACTTTATGATCATAAAGTACACAAACGACCTGTTTGTTTTATATATATTACTGAGAAGCGCTAGATCATTTGTGCATATTGTGTATGTGCGACCATGTCTTTTTTTTGTCTCTGTATCCACATTTATGTACTGTGTAGTGATAATACTCCTCGTTTTTATACTGGTATTATTGGTAATATTGGTCTCAGTATACAGGATTTGGTCAGTAACAATATGATGGTAATTTGTATGGTGATATTTCTCCTTATATACCAGTGTTATTTTGTAGCTGTATGCTTTATTTAGAGGTTTTTATCATGGGAAATTGTCTTACCTTAACAGGCTAGGTACATAAAGTGTATTTCAGGAATATTTTATTTTAAAAAAGTTTCCACAAAATCCAAAAATGTGTAAGGAGAAAGGTTGTGTCAGTATTTTTAACAGTAATAAGCTATATGTAAGTTTATGAAAAAGTGGTTGTTTTGGACAAAATATGTAAAAAAAAAAAGGAAAAATGTTAGCATCTGCGACATGTCACTTATTTACACGGCTGTAAAAAACAATGTCCTTTTTTGCATATTGTGTGCACAGACAACCACTTTCCCATACACTTACATATAGCACATTAAAGGGGTACTACGGTGGAAAACTTTTTTTTTTATCAACTGGTGCCAGAAAGTTAAACAGATTTGTAAATTACTTCTATTAAAAAATCTTACTCCTTCCAGTACTTATTAGCTGCTGAATAATACAGAGGAAATTGTTTTCTTTTTGGAACACAGTGCTCTCTGCTGACATCATGACCACAGTGCTTTCTGCTGACATCTCAGTCCATTTTAGGAACTGTCCAGAGCAGCATATGTTTGCTATGGGGATTTTCTCCTACTGTGGACAGTTCCTAAAATGGACAGAGGTGTCAGCAGAGAGCATTGTGGTCATGATATCAGCAGAGAGCTCTGTATTCCAAAAAGAAAATAATTTCTGCTGCAGTATTCAGCAGCTTATACGCACTGGAAGGATTAAAAAATTTTAATAGAAGTAATTTACAAATCTGTTTAACTTTCTGGCACCAGCTGATTAAAAAAAAAAAAAAGGTTTCCACCGGAGTACCCCTTTAACCCCTTAAGGATGCAGGGTTTTTCCGTTTTTGCATTTTCATTTTTTCCTCATCACCTTCTAAAAATCATAAAGCTTTCAATTTTGTACATAAAATTCCATATGATGGCTTATTTTTTGCCTTTTTTTGCACAAATTCTACTTTGCAGTGACATTAGTCATTTTACCAAAAAATCCACAGCGAAATGGTAAAATCGGACTTTTTGATAGCTTTTTATTCATTTTTTCATGACTTTGGAATTTTTTTGCGCGTACGCCATTGACCGTGCGGTTTAATTAACAATATATTTTTATAATTCTGACATTTCCGCATGCGGCGATACCACATGTTTATTTTTATTTACACTGTTTTTTTTTTATGGCAAAAGGGGTGTGATTCAAACTTCACTTTTTTGCAGTTTTATAGCTCCCATAGGGGCTATTACACTGCACACACTGATCTTCTACACTGATCCCTGCAAAGACATAGCTTTGCATTGATCAGTGTTATAGGTGGTCGATTGCTCAAGCCTGTATCTCAGGCTTGGAGCAATCAATCGCTGATCGGATGCGACGGAGACAGGTGATGGGACCTCCGCTCGCGTGCTAGCTGATCGGGATATTGCGATTTTATCGCGATGGTCCCAATCAGCCTGAGTGAGCTGCTGGGAAGTTTTCACTTTCATTTTAGACATGGCGATCAACTTTGATCGCCGCGTCTAAAGGGTTAATAGCGCTCGGTGACGCACGCTATTAGCCCAGGGTCCCGGCTATCATTAGCCGCCGGGACCGACCCGGTATGATGCGGCGTTAATAAGAGGTTAATATAAAAAATACATAAATTTTGTATGTATATTTGTGCATGAACTGAAATATTGTTCTTCTTCGATTTCTAATATAAATGTATTTATGTACAATATTTGTGTGTATATAACAAAAATATAGGAAAAAAGTACACAATCTTTCTGCGATTTTGCGGATCCATTTTTTAAAATGAAATACGCTTAAAATATACTGTGTATACTGTGTGATCATAGCCAGTATAGTGTGTGTGTATTTATGTATGTGTGTATATATATATATATATATATATATTTTTTTTTTTTTTTTACTTATATATATATTTCATTTATTTTTTATTATTTGTTTATTTTTCCCATTATGTAGCCTATTATACCCAACTATGATTGATATCTGGCCCCTCCCATTTGTGGCCCCGCCTCCACATAGCCACATCCATGGCTAAAACGGGCTGCTTATTGTAAGATGCCCGGCCTAATTTTGGTCCCAGTCCGGCCCTGAGCGTAGCTCTATTTACCCGCCAAAGAGGAGCTGTGTGTCGCAGTTGTAAAAGAGCCTGGTGAAGAGACGGTCTCCTGCAAGGTGGCTCCTGCTGCTAGGAAAGCTGGGTGATGATTCCTGTGAGAAATATAATTGTAGCCATATTATTTTCACCCAGCTTTCCTAGACTTCAAAACATTAAAGTTTGCCTAGATATGTGTTGCCACATATGTAGGCAAACTTTGCTGTTTTGAAGTCTAGGAAGTAGAAAAGCTGGGTGAAAAAAATATGGCTGCAATTTTATTTGTCACTCAGCTTTCCTATGGCTGCAATTATATTTGTGCAATTATATTTTAGGTGTTACTACATATATAGGAAAACGTTGCTGTTTTGAAGTCTAGGAAAGCTGGGTGGAAAAAAATATGGCTCTAGGGTGCAATTATATTTCTCACAGGAATCATCACTCAGCTTTTCTACTAGAAAAACTGACTGACTGATGAATCCTGTGAGAAACAACAGGAAACATCATTCAACTTTCCTACTAGGAAAGCTGAGTGATGATTCCAGTGAGAAATAAAATTACAGACATATTTTATAAATGTGAAGAGAGGGAAGTAGTAATAGATGGGAAAGGGCAGTTTTTTATTTTGACTGTTAAAATAGACGGACTTGAACGAGTGATTGCATTTGTCTATAATCCACCCCCTTTTAGATAAATAAGATAATAAGGGAAATAAGAAATAATTATAGCTTAAATATTGTTGTATTGTTCTAATGATTGTTCTAAAATTAAATAAATACATTTTATTACTATCAAATTATCAAAGATGATCAAAATGGAGTCACACCAGGTTCTGTTCATAGCAGATACGTAACCATGGCAACTCCAAGAAACAAAGAAAGAGTCTTGGTGACATCACGTGATGTCATAGAATTCTGGAGGCATTACATTGCTCTGACAGTGTCCAGGCCTTCAGTCTGTAGATTGTTACAGAGCGGTTTGCATTTCCCTTGCGGTTTTTGCCTTTTGTGCCTTTTTTCTTCATCTATGGAGATTAAAGGATTGGGGTTCATCCCCCTCTTCCTGGCCCTCTGGTGTATGGTCTGGATCTCCACCAGCTACACCATCACCATGATCCAAGGCCATGCTGATTCCCCACTGGTATACATCAGTGAGACGGGGATTTTCTTTCCTGAACAGATCCCATTCTGTTTAGGATTTATAGGGATGGCCATAGCCTCTTTTGGTCTGACATGGCTGAATTATAGGTTCATCTTGTTCCATCGTGAAGACTTTGGATCCCGTCAGCCCTTGATCCAGAAGACCCTACTAGTCATCGCTTGGTCATCCTGTGTCCTGACTGTCATCATGTCAGTATTTTCAACCAAAGACTACCCGATGATGCATCTCATCGCCGCCATGACTACATTCATATGTGCTGGAACATACAACATGTGTCAATCCATCCTCCTGTACAAAGTGCCCGGAACATCAAGAGTCATCTGCCATGTTAGAGCCATCTGCTCTGCCATGGCCCTTGCCTGTGTGTTTCTTATTTTCGGAAGTGGGGTCATTGTATACACCCACCTGTGTGCTGGAGAATGTAAAGAGATGAGAGAAGCCTTTGTCAAGATCATCGAGTGGTCAATGCTGGTCCTCACCCTGCTGACATATGTGACTTACTATTCCATCCTGCAACACCTATTGTTGACCATGTCCAGGAACACCTGCAGCATCTCCCTAAGGGTTAAGATCGATGCCTTTGGAGTATAGAGGACCATGCAGAACATCATAAGAACCTGTCATCTGTATGTTGGAGTTGGAATTTCACGCCACAGCCCAGAACTTACTACTGGAACAACTAGAACTGCGGCAACTCTAGAGATAAAGACCTAGAGCCAAGAGATCCAACGGCACCAACCTCTCTCCATAACAACAAGAAGGAGGAAGAAAACAGATTGTTATGTTCTTATAATAAATGTCTTATCATTTAAAAAAAAAATGCTAATCTCCTGTTTGTCTTTGTAGTCCTAAACTCTTTAAATGTATAGGAATATATGAATCTTAATTTTTATTCTGGCTGCACAATATATTGCAATAGAATCACGATTTTTACATTTTACTATGTAGCGATTTCATCCTTGGCCAAATTTTGCGATTACTTTAGCGATGTTAGGAGGATAAACAGTGGGCCACAGGCTGCAGTTGCGCTGCATGGGAGCCAAATTAATTCTATATGAAAAACAAAACCCTTCCAGTACTTATCAGCTTTTGTATACTACAGAGGAAGTTGTGTAGTTCTTTTCTGTTTGACCACATTGCTCTCTGCTGCCACATCTGTCCATGTTAGGAACTGTCTGGAGCATGATAGGTTTGCTATGAGGATTTGCTCCTGCTCTTGACAGTTCCTGACACAGAAAGAGGTGGCAGCAGAGAGCATTGTGCTCAGACTGGAAACAACTACACAACTTCCTCTGTAGTATACGAGAGCTGATAAATACTGGAATGATTAAGGTTTTTAACCACTTAGGGACCTACGCCTTCGCTCCCTGGCACCGGACCGGGGTGACTGTGATATCGATCAGTAGGCACCCCGCGCAAATGCCCAGGGAGGTCATCAGACCCCCCCCCCCCCCATGTCGTCGATCGCTGCAAATCACCGGTGAATTCACACTTTGACCGGTGACCTGGAAAATAAGGGGGATCGGGGTTTTTCAAGACACCCACGATCCCCCTGAAAGGATAGGAGTGAGGTGGCAAGGGTGCCACCCTACTATCCCTGCTATTGGTTGTCTGGAAGTGAAGACCAATAGCAGATCGGGAGAGGGGGGTTAACTTTCGGTTTCCCCATTCTGCCCACCCACAATAGGCTGGGCAGAACGGGGAAACCGAGGAGGACCGGCGCTGAAGTCCACTTACCCATCAGCGGCAGCAGCAGGCAGCAATCGGCAGCAGAAGAGGACGGCGATGCGGCTCCCTGGATCCTACGGAAGCCGGTGAGTTGCCTTGCAACATCTGGAGGGCTACAGTCTGAGACCACTACACAGTTGTCTCTAAACTTTAGCCCTCCAGAAGTTGCAAAACTACAACTCCCAGTATGCCCAGACAGCTGTTTGCTGTGTGGGCATGCTGGGATTTATAGCTTTGCAACAGCTGGAGGGCTACAGTTTGGAGATCACTGTGTAGTGGTCTCTAAACTGTGGCCCTCTAGATCTTGCAAGACTACAACTCCCAGCATGCTCTTCGGCGATCAGTACATGCTGGGAGTTGTAGTTTAGCAACAGCTGGAGGCACACTGGTTGGTAAAATACTGAGTAAGGTAACAGAACCTAACTGAAGGTTTTCCAACCAGTGTGCCTCCAGCTGTTGCAAAAGTACAACTCCCGGCAAGCATGGTCTGTCAGTGCATGCTGGGAGTTGTACTTTTGAAACAACTGGAGGTTTTTGCCCCCCCCCCCCCCCCTATGTGAATGTATAGGGTACATTCACACGGGCGAGTGTACAGTGAGTTTCCTACTTCAAGTTTGAGCTGCGGCAAACTCTTAGCGGGAAACTCACCGTAAACCCCCACCAGTGTGAATGTACCCTAAAAACACTAAACTAACACACAATAAAGGGTAAAACACCACATATACACGCCCTTACACTGTCCCCCCCAATAAAAATGAAAAACTTATTGTATGGCAGTGTTTCCAAAACTGGGCCTCCAGCTGTTGCAAAACAACAACTCCCAGCATTTCCAGACAGCTACTGACCAGGCATGCTAGGATTTTAGCAACAGCTGGAGGCATGCTGTTTGGGAATCACTGGCGTAGAATACCCCTATGTTCACCCATATGCAATCCCTAATTTAGTCCTCAAATGCGCATGGCGCTCTCTCACTTCGGAGCCCTATTGTATTTCAATGAAACAGTTTAGGGCCACATATGGGGTATTTCCATACTCGGGAGAAATTGCACTACAAATTATGGGGGGTCTTTTTCTCCTTTTAACCCTTATGAAAAGGAAAAGTTGGGGTCTACACCAGCCTGTTAGTGTAAAAAAAATTAAAATAAAATGACACTAACATGCTGGTGTTGCCCCATACTTTTTATTTTCACATGCGGTAAGAGGAAAAAAAGACCCCCAAAATTTGTAACGCAATTTCTTCTGAGTATGGAAATACCCCATATGTGGGCCTAAAATGCTCTGCGGATGCACAACAAGGCTCAGGAGTGAGCGCACTATGAACATTTGAGTCCTAAATTGGCGATTTGCACAGGGGTGGCTGATTTTACAGCGGTTCTAACATAAACACAAAAAATATAAATACCCATATGTGACCCCATTTTGGAAACTACATTCCTCACGGAATGTAACTATGGGTAGAGTGAGCCTTAACACCCCTCAGGTGTTTGACAAATTTTCATTAAAGTTTGATGGGAAAGGTGTTACTGTAAATTTTTCATTTTGACAAGGGAAAATAGGAAAAACGCCCCCCACCAAAGTTTTTTTTATCCCATTTCTTCTTAGTAAGAACATACCCCATATGTGGATGTTAAGTGCTCTGCGGACTAATTACAATGCACAGAAGAGAGGGAGCGCCATTGGGCTTTTGAAAAGAAAATCGTTCAATGTCGGCGATCGCCCCCCATGTCGGCAATTCCGGGTCAATTGGGTCTCCAGTGACCCGGTGACCCGGAATTACTGGCTGTTTGGGGCCGTCTCTGACGGTCCCGAACAGCCAGAGCCTGCAGGCGTAAGGTGGCACTGGTGCCACCTCACGATCGCCCTGATTCGTCGGCCGGATTACCGGCCGACCAATCAGGTCGCCTGCTGCGGGTGTCACTCCCGCACCCGCTCCGCAACTCTTCCGGAGGACGTGAGCGGGTGCGGGATGTGCACCCCGGGTGCTGGGGACCCCGATCCCCGGCGTCAATGTTGGGATCGTGGCCCCAGGAGCAGCGGCGACGGCGAGGGACTGACCTCATGCGGCTGGATCGTTGGAGGTGAGTGACAGCCTCCTGCTGTTGCATAGCAACAGCTCCCAGCATGCAAAAAGGGCATGCTGGGAGCTGTAGTTATGCAACAGCAGGAGGCAGACCACCACAACTCCCAGCATTCCCTTATTGGAATGCTGGGACTTATGTTTTTGCAACAGCTGGAGGCACATTTTTTCTATGGAAAAGTGTACCTTCAGCTGTTGTATAACTACAACTCCCAGCTTGCACAAACAGCTAAAGTGCATGCTGGGAGTTGCAGTGGTGCATCTGCTGGTTGCATAACTACAACTCCCAGCATGCCCGTTGGCTGTTGGTGACTGCTGAGAGTTGTAGTTTTGCAACAGCTGAAGGCACACTGTTTTTTTTTTTACCTAACTCAGTGTTTCACGACCGGTGTGCCTCCAGCTGTTGCAAACTCCAACTCTCAGCAGTCAATGTACACCATGCACCATACATGCTGGGAGTTGTAGTTTTGCAACAGCTGGAGGCACACTGGTTGTGAAACACTGAGTTAGGTCACAAACTCAGTGATACATAACCAGTGTGCCTACAGTTGTTGCAAAACTACAACTCTCAGCAGTCACCGACAGCCAATGGGCATGCTGGGAGTTGTAGTTATGCAACAGCTGGATGCCCCTCCCCCCAATGTGAACGTACAGGGTACACTCACATGGGCGGAGGATTACAGTAAGTATCTGGCTGCAAGTTTGAGCTGCCGCATACTTTCTGCTGCAGCTCAAACTGCCAGCGAGAAACTACTGTGAACCCCCGCCTGTGTGACTGTACCCTAAAAACACTACACTACACTACAAAAAAATAAAATAAAAAGTAAAAAACAATACATATACACATACGCCTACACAGCCCCCCTCCCCTCCTCAATAAAAATGAAAAACGTCTGCTACGTCACTGTTTCCAGAACAGAGCCACCAGCTGTTGCAAAACAACAACTCCCAGTATTGTCGGACAGCCGTTGGCTGTCCAGGCATGCTGGGAGTTTTGCAACAGCTGGAGGCACCCTGTTTGGGAATCACTGGCGTAGAATTCCCCTATGTCCACCCCTATGCAAGTCCCTAATTTAGGCCTCAAATGCGCATGGCGCTCTCACTTTGGAGCCATGTTGTATTTCAAGGCAACAGTTTAGGGTCACATATGGGGTATTGCCATACTCGGGAGAAATTGTGTTACAAATTTTGGGGGGTATTTTCTGCTTTTACCCTTTTTAAAAATGTAAAATTTTTGGGAAAACAAGCATTTTAGATAAATTTTTTTTTTTTTTTTTTTACATATGCAAAAGTCGTGAAACACCTGTGGGGTATAAAGGTTCACTTAACCCCTTGTTACGTTCCCCGAGGGGTCTAGTTTTCAAAATGATATGCCATGTGTTTTTTTTTTGCTGTTCTGGCACCATAGGGGCTTCCTAAATGCGGCATGCCGCCAGAGAAAAATTTGCTTTCAAAAAGTCAAATGTGACTCCTTCTCTTCCGAGACCTGTAGTGCGCCAGCAGAGCACTTTTCACCCCCATATGGGGTGTTTTCTGAATTGGGAGAAACTGGGCTTCAAATTTTTAGGGGTATTTTCTGCTATTACTCTTTTTTAAAAATTAAAAATGTTTGGGAAAACAAGCATTTTATGTAAAAAATTTTTTTTTTTTTTTACATTTGCAAAAGTCGTGAAACACCTGTGGGGTATTAAGGTTCACTTTATCCCATGTTACATTCCCCGAGGGGTATAGTTTCCAAAATGGTATGCCATGTGTTTTTTTTTTTTGCTGTTCTGGCACCATAAGGGCTTCCTAAATGCAAAATGCCTCCCAAAAACCATTTCAGAAAAACTTACTCTCCAAAATCCCCTTGTCGCTCCTTCCCTTCTGAGCCCTCTACTGCGCCCGCCGAACACTTTACATAGACATATGAGGTATGTCCTTACTCGAGAGAAATTGGGCTAAAAAAAGAAGTAAAAATGTTGTCCTTTTACCCCTTGTAAAAATTCAAAAATTGGGTCTACAAGAACATGTGAGTGTAAAAAATGAAGATTGTGAATTTTCTCCTTCACTTTGCTGCTATTCCTGTGAAACAACAAAAGGGTTAAAACGCTGACTGAATGTCATTTTGAATACTTTGGGGGGTGTAGTTTTTATAATGGGGTCATTTATGGGGTATTTCTAATATGAAGACACGTCAAATCCACTTCAAACCTGAACTGGTCCCTGAAAAATACTGAGTTTGAAAATTTTGTGAAAAATCGGAAAATTGCTGCTGACCGTTGAAGCCCTCTGATGTCTTCCAAAAGTAAAAACACGTCAATTTTATGATGCAAACATAAAGTAGACATATTGTATATGTGAACCAAAAAAAATGTATTCGTAATATCCATTTTCCTTACCAGCAGAAAGCTTCAAAGTTAGAAAAATGCAAAATGCAAAATTTTTCATCAAATTTACGGATTTTTCACCAAGAACGGATGCAAGTATTGACAAAAATTTACCACTATGTTAAAGTAGAATATGTCACGACAAAACAAACTCGGAATCAGAATGATAACTAAAAGCATTCCAGAGTTATTAATGTTTAAAGTGACAGTGGTCAGATGTGCAAAAAAACGCTCGGGTCCTTAAGGCCAAAATGGTTTCCGTCCTGAAGGGGTTAAGGCTCACTGGACGTGCCATGAGGGGTGTAGTTTCCAAAAATAGTATGCAATGTGGGGGGGTTTCTGCTGTTCTGGCACCATAGGGGCTTCCTAAATGTGACATGCCCCCCAAAAACCATTTCAGAAAAACTCACTCTCCAAAATCCCATTGTCGCTTCTTCCCTTCTGAGCCCTCTACTGCGCCCGCCGAACACTTGACATACACATATGAGGTATTTCCTTACTCGAGAGAAATTGAGTTACAAATTTTGAGAGGATTTTTCTCCTTTTACCCCTTGTAAAAACTTCAAAAACTGGGTCTACAGGAACATGCGAGTGTAAAAAATAAAGTAGAATATGTCACGAAAAAACAATCTCGGAATCAGAATGAAAGGTAAAAGCATCCCAGAGTTATTAATGCTTAAAGTGACAGTGGTCAGATGTGCAAAAAACGCTCAGGTCCTTAAGGCCAAAATGGGCCTGGTCCTTAAAGTAATTTACAAATGTGTATACATTTCTTTCACCGGTTTATTTGAATTTTTTCCTCCTAGGTACCCCTTAAAAGGAAAACTTAGGTGCAGGAACACTCAATCCCTATCAAAAGATAGGGGATAAATATCTGATTGTAGGGGGTCCGAGCGCTGAGAACCCTTGCGATCTTCTGCACAGGACCCCGGCAGTCCCCAGTAATGTGGCATGTTGACCCCCGCATGAAGTGGTGGCTGACACGCCTCCTCCATGCATCTTTATAGGAGAGTTAGAGATACAGCATTCGGGTATCTCAGGCTCTCCCATAGAGATACATAGAGGGGGGTGTCAGTGGCCGCTTTTTGTGGGATTTGAAACCCTCTCTTCCTGAAGAGAACCTGGGTGCCATGTAGGAGATTGCGGTGGGTCCAAGTGGTTTAATCCCCGCGATCAGACACTTCTTTCATATCCTTTGGAAAGGGGATAAGTGTTCCTGCACTGAAGTACTCCTTTAAGTGTAACAAATATGCAAAAAAACAAAAAAAAGAGAGAAATCAGTAAAGAGCCAAATACTTTTTCATAGCACTGTATATGTCATCCAGTATTCAAAACATGTAGTAAAAACTGACCTAATAAAATCGTAACGTTCGAGATCTTACCTCTTCAATTTGGTTTCTTTGTGTAAGCAGTGCACAGGTTAAAAAATCATTACATATATTATGATGTCTCAGACTTATTATACGTTGCCTTTTCCTACCAAAATATATAAATTTAATGACACAAGAAAATCAGATGGAACAAAACGTACATGAGACGTACACATTGTCTGAACATAATGGGTTCTCTTTTAGAGAAGAGCGAATCGAAACTGATGAATCCGAATTTGTTACGCATTTCAGAAAATAGTCAATTTGCAACAGATGCGAATATCGCCGCAATTCTATCACCCAAATCACATCATTAAACTCCATTTACTGTGGTGCAGGCTCCAGGGCATCTAAAATGGCGGATCCACATGTCAGGACATGGAGGAAGGAATGCTGGGTAGGCGGGAAGGCAAGGCAGGAAGGGAAGTAGGCGGGATGACCCTGAATTACATGCAGGATGCAGCCTATCAGCAGCCCAGGGGCGTAAGAACCAGGGAGGATATATCCCCCCCCCCCCCCCCGCAAGAATTCAGGCTGGGGGACCGATAATGGTTTTATCTCCCCCCGCCCGCCGCTACTTTCAATAAGCACTGTCACTCCGGTAAGAAAATTTGAAATATACCTCATTCGGCAGGCCAGCTGATGCCTGCGGCCTGCCCGTATTAGTTACTTGCCCTTTAAGACAGCAAGGAATACTGAGGGATGAGGCGACGTGCCTGTGCGCAGCTACGTACTGCAGCGTAGCCAGGCCCGGACTGGCCATTGCGCACACCGGGCATTTTCCCAGTGGGCCGGACCGTCTGTGGGCTGGGCCGTCCCCCTGCTTGCTCTTAATATTAAGCAGCCGCAGTTTGCAGTCACAGCTATAAGAGCTCTGACTGTGTGGGCATGCTGGGACTTGTAGTTTTGCAACAGCTGGAGGCACCCAGGTTGGGAAACACTGATCTATCTGTTAATCTATCAATTTATCTATCACTTAGTGTTTTCTAACAGGAGTTCCTCCAGCTGTTTCATAACTACAACTCCCAGCATGCCTTTGGCTGTGTGGGCATGCTGAAAGTTGTTGTTTTGCAACAGCTGGAGGCACACTGGTTGGGAAACACTGACCTGTCTATCTATCTCATATCTATCTATCTATCTATCTATCTATCTATCTCATATCTATCTATCTATCTCATATCTATCTATCTATCTATGTCATATCTATATATCTCATCTATCTATCTCATCTATCTATCTCATCTATCTATCTCCTATCTATCTATCTATCTCATATCTATCTATCTATCTCATATCTATCCATATCATATCTATCTATCAATCTAATATCTATCTATTTATCTCTCATGTCTATCTGTCTTTCTATTTTTCTTATATTCAGGGACTTTCCTGAGAGGGGGACCGCCATTTTTTTTTTCATTTACCCATAGCATACTTAAAGGGGTTATCCACCATAAGGTGATTTTAGTACGTACCTGGCAGACAGTAATGGGCATACTTAGGAAGGATCTGCGCTTGTCTTGGGGCTAAATGGGGCTAATATTAAGTCATGAGATTACCATAATACTGTGGCAAGCATTTTGTGAACTTGTTTTTCCTGTTTGACTTTTCTTTTTTTGACTACAAATCCCACAATTTTCCTCCCTCCCACAAATCAGCCACCCCACCCATTGAAACATAAATGAGCTGCAGACCTGTGGTTTTCAATTAGCGTGCCTCCAGCTGTTGCATTAGTGGCTGATTGATCCCTCCACCCATTGATGCAGACAGGCTCCCTGTCATCAGCTGACTAGTGAGTCAGGTCTCGGCCGCATTGTAAGCTGGGAAAAATCCGAGACAACAGTCATTTTGTATGCTGGTAAAAAAATATAGTGAGGTGAAATTCACAGAAGAATTGTGAGAAAACCGTCACACACTATACAGACACTATATTATGAACTACACTAACTTTACAGCTCCTGTAGCATAGCCAAATAAAAAATATTCCCGGAATACCCCTTTAAAGGTAAAACTGTCAGCAAAGTCAGCCACACTAACCAGTGGTACTGGCTGGTAGTGCAGGTGATGCTGATTAAAATGATGCTATCCTTCACGTTTTGTGATTATGGTAATGAGGACCAAGTGGCACGGGCGGGGTGAGAAGCTTGCCTTCGGGCACTGTGACATCGGCCGGGCTAATGAATATTCATCCCCTCCCTCCGCTTCTCCCTCTCCGCTTCCCAAAAACATCTTCTGCACATGTGCCGCTTCCTGGGTACACCCGGAAGTGGCCTCAGCGCAGCTTCAGTACAGCCAAGGAAGTGGCACATGTGCAGAAGACGTGTTTGGAAAGTGGAGAGGGAAAGGGAGGGAGGGAATGAATATTCATTAACCCAGCCAATGTCACAGTGCCCGAAGGCAAGTGTGGTGTCCTGGTACAGAATAGCATCCAGTACCTTGTGTAGAGGTCCCAAAACTCAGAGTAACTACGTTCAGGTAGGGTTCCTCAGGTGGGACAGCCCCTAGTCGCCTCTCCTAAAGTTTATCTCTAATAATGATAAATGTAAATATTTAATAATTATATATATGTTCTATAGTAATGTATAGTATTTACCTTGTTCGGCGTCGCAGGACCTTCGGTCATGTGACCATGCTAGTAACCTCTATTGTATGTTGCAGGACCTTAGGAGGTCCTTGGGTCACGTGTTACCCACAAATCTCTGTAATGATGATTGACATCAGTATGGACCAATTAGCAGTAATCCAGCCCCTGCCCATATATAAGGGAGCTGCATCCAATTATCGCTCTTTTGGGTTGCTGCTCTCGTGGATGCCGAACTAACAGGACGGTGCTACGCAACTTTCAAAGACACGCTAGGCCTCAAACACCTGCCGGCCTCAGCGGAACCAAAACCGTGAGTTCAAAACTAAATCCCCGCTATTGCTAGCGTGACTACTGGACCGCAATTAACCCCTAAATCCAGTGGAGCAACGCATAATATCAAAAGACTCTTAATGATAAAGTCCCAACCTTTGTCAATAATCAAACAAAAGCTGTTGTTATACCCAGAGACTGTTGTAATATTGAAGCTTGCAGAAAATCTTTAGTAAACATTAATGCTGTTTCAGAAAACTCTCCGGTTGTGGGCAATCTATTCTTCTTATCTACCTCCCTATCGCTCTTGGGAAGGGTGGCAGTAGGGAAAGCTTTATTGAGGAGCCCCCACCCTGGCGTCACAAATAGCAAGGGTTAACAAGCAATCCGCATACCCTACATCCCCCAGGCTATCACACAAGCTTCTCACCCCGCCCGTGCCACTTGGTCCTCACTACCATAATAACAAAACGGAATATAACAACAGAACAAGGGGACGGATCCTGGCAAGGATAGCATCATTTTAATCAGCATCACGTGCACTACCAGCCAGTACCACTGGTTAGTGCGGGTGGTTTGCTCACAGTTTTCCTTTAAACAGCAGAAAGGAGGGCCCGCTGTGAGCCCCTAACCCCAAGTCTAGCCCCCAACCTCTATTCACTTAGACTGCAGGGTGGGCTGCGGGTACTTTAAGGCAAGCACAGGGGCTGCCAGGGGCAGGCACTACTTTATGGGGGCACTATCTACTGGGAGCATTACTTACCTGGGTAAAGTACTTACTGGTGGTACTACCTACTGAGAGCACTACTTATCATGGTTATTACCTACCTGGGGGCACTACCTACTGAGGGCACTACCTGCAAGGGGCAGTAACTATCTGGGGGGTCACTAGCTACTAGAACATTACCTATCTTGCAACTTACCTACTACCTACTGGGGACATTACCTACTACCTACCTTTTAGGGCATTAACTACAACCTATCTGGGGGCATCACCTGGTACCTACTGGGGGCATAACCTACCTGGGTGTACTACTTTCTGGTAGCATTACCTATACCCTACCTACCAGAGGCATTACCTGCCTGGGAGCAATACGAGGGGCATTCCCTATGTACTGGGGGCATTACCAACCTACTGGGGGCTTCTAACTTATTGGGGAGATTCTCTACCTACCTGCTGGGGGCATTATCTAGGGCACTGAGAGTAGGGAACAGGTGTGGAATGTGCTTAAAAAGTGTGGAGCCTAATATGTTTGTTGCTTGGCAGATTCTGCGGTGACAACTCATGATTGGAAGAATAATTAATGATGATCTAAGCAAGACAGAGAAGAAAAGATAAGAGAATGACTCCAAGAAGACGCTTTCGGTGATGTAAGTGAAACAACTTTCTGTGATGTAACTGATGTAACTTATACAGTCTGCAGTGCCTGTATAGAGCCAGGGTCACTACTATATGGGCTTTGTATTGGGGATATTGGTTTCTTTTCAGTGGTTTTAATACAGTCACTATGTGGTGGTAATGGTAGTGGTCATGTTGTAGCAGTATTATTCTTATTTGTAACAAAAGTAGTAGAGAGTCGGCACTTGTCTAGGTGGTGGTGCACGTGGACCAAGGGTACAAATGGTAGATGGAAGAAATCCCGACACTCACTTGGTATGCTGAATCATAATGGTTTTATTAATCCATATGCAAGATATTAAAGCGACTCACAGGAGGCGTTTCGGCCAGGTGGCTTTTGTCAACTGATCTACCAAATAGAGATCACAGGTGTACATATATAGGTAGAGGAAGCCCTCCCCTTCCGGCTCATAGGTGAAAACACCTGACAGCTGAGTCGGGAGGAGATTACATCTTACAAATAATACATAAACAAAGGAAAATAAATAAAGGAAAATAAATAAATATAAGCCAATAATGGTAAGGGAGCAGAATGAATTTCATCGGATACAGTAGTCATCAAGGAAAAAACTAAATATCTGTACTTGGACTATATAGAGATTCGTTTGGAATCATTCTGACCGTGCTCTATGCTTGCAGTGATGAGTGACAAGAAGAGATATCAATGTGGTCTCTAAAAAAGAAGGAGACATAGTTAATTAGAAACAACAATATTAAATGCAATGACATTACTTATAGAATTTGACTGATTTCATAGTCCCTATTAAGGCCCCTAGGTTCAATAGTTTTGAGGCGGTGTATCCAGTATGTTTCTTTTTTCAGTAGGAGTGGTTTAATGTTGCCTCCCCTTCGTGGTTTTTCAACATGATCTATGACTTGGAATCTCAGTTGTGAGATATTGTGACCCATTTTGTCAAAGTGGAAAGGGATGGGGAACAAAAGATTTTTGCAACAAATTGTGGACTTGTGTCTATTGATGCGGTCCCCTACACGCTGGGTGGTTTCCCCAACGTATAGGAGACCGCACGGACACTTAATAGAATAGATGACATTCTTAGACTCACATGTGTAAAAAGAACGGATTTTAATGTTTTCACCGCTATGTGGATGTTGTACAGTATCACCCTTAATGATATGGCTGCATTGAGCACAATGCAGACATGGGTATGTGCCATTATTTTTACTTTGTAAAAAGGTTTGTCGTGGCAACACTTTTGTTGACCCTATATCAGCCCTAACTAGTTTGTCACGTAAGTTAGGTGCTCTTTTGTTGCAGATAAGGGGAGGGTTTTTAAATTCGGCAATCTGAGGGTAAGATCTATTCAGAAGGTACCAATATTTTTTGATCACATTATCCACTTTGTAGGAGAGGGGATGAAAATTTCTTACAAAGGGGATCCTAGGGTTGGTTGAGGAAATCCTAGTGGAAGGTATTTTTGCTGCCTCTAGGACAGTTTCTGGGTAACCCCTCTCGCGGAATTTGTCATCCAATTCCCGCAGTCTCACATCCCTCTTTTGTGGGTCACATACAATCCTCTCTACTCTTTGTCGTTGTGCTCTCGGGAGGGATTTTTTTACCGAGGTGGGGTGTGAGCTGGAGAAGTGGAGTAGACTATTCCGATCGATGGGCTTTCTATAGAGATCAGTCTCAAGATTGCCCTTTTCATCTTTAACAACCAGTGTGTCCAGAAAGTTAGTACTTTCCTGGCTGCATGACATGGTGAACTGTAATTCACTCTTAATACTGTTCATGTAGTCCAAAAAACGATCAAGGGTAGAACGTGGCCCCTCCCAAACGCAAAAAAATATCATCAATATAACGCTTCCAACACCTAACGTGTTGGGAAAAGAATGTATTGGTATAGATAAAAAGATACTCAAAGTGAGCCATATAAGCGTTTGCATAGGGAGGGGCCACGTTCGCACCCATCGCCGATCCACGTTGCTGTAAGAAAAAGTTGTCACCGTACATAAAATAATTCTCAAACAGGACCAGCCTCAATAGTCCCAACAAAAAATCCTTCTGTTGTGGGCTGAAGTCACTAGATTCTAGTAGCCATCTGGTGGACTCCATTCCCTTTTCGTGCTCAATAGACGTGTAAAGGCTGACAACATCTATAGTTACCAACCATGTATTACCAGAGATATTATGTAGGCCTTTTATTACTTCCAAAAAATGTGAAGTGTCAAGTAGGAAGGCAGTGGTATTTTTAATCAATGGGGTAAGGCATTTTTCCAGTGTGATAGACAGCGGTGAGAGGATGGAGTCCACTGAGGCCACAATGGGTCTACCAGGGGGATTCACTGGGTCTTTATGGACCTTGGGGAGTATATAAAAAACCGGTGTGATAGGAAATTCATTACTCAAAAAAGTATGCATTTTAGAATCTATCACCCCCCTCCTCCAATGATGTGTTGAGGAAGGAAGTGATTTTACTCAACGTGGATTGGCGATGGGTGCGAACGTGGCCCCTCCCTATGCAAACGCTTATATGGCTCACTTTGAGTATCTTTTTATCTATACCAATACATTCTTTTCCCAACACGTTAGGTGTTAGAAGCGTTATATTGATGATATTTTTTGCGTTTGGGAGGGCCCACGTTCTAACCTTGATCGTTTTATGGACTACATGAACAGTATTAGGAGTGAATTACAGTTCACCATGTCATGCAGCCAGGAAAGTATTAACTTTCTGGACACACTGGTTGTTAAAGATGAAAAGGGCAATCTTGAGACTGATCTCTATAGAAAGCCCATCGATCGGAATAGTCTACTCCACTTCTCCAGCTCACACCCCACCTCGGTAAAAAAAAATCCCTCCCGAGAGCACAACGACAAAGAGTAGAGAGGATTGTATGTGACCCACAAAAGAGGGATGAGAGACTGCGGGAATTGGATGACAAATTCCGCGAGAGGGGTTACCCAGAAACTGTCCTAGAGGCAGCAAAAAACCTTCCACTAGGATTTCCTCAACCAACCCTAGGATCCCCTTTGTAAGAAATGTCCATCCCCTCTCCTACAAAGTGGATAATGTGATCAAAAAATATTGGTACCTTCTGAATAGATCTTACCCTCAGATTGCCGAATTTAAAAACCCTCCCCTTATCTGCAACAAAAGAGCACCTAACTTACGTGACAAACTAGTTAGGGCTGATATAGGGTCAACAAAAGTGTTGCCACGACAAACCTTTTTACAAAGTAAAAATAATGGCACATACCCATATCTGCATTGTGCTCAATGCAGCCATATCATTAAGGGTGATACTGTACAACATCCACATAGCGGTGAAAACATTAAAATCCGTTCTTTTTACACATGTGCGTCTAAGAATGTCATCTATTCTATTAAGTGTCCGTGCGGTCTCCTATACATTGGGGAAACCACCCAGCGTGTAGGGGACCGCATCAATAGACACAAGTCCACAATTCGTTGCAAAAATCTTTTGTTCCCCATCCCTTTCCACTTTGACAAAATGGGTCACAATATCTCACAACTGAGATTCCAAGTCATAGATCATGTTGAAAAACCACGAAGGGGAGGCAACATTAAACCACTCCTACTGAAAAAAGAAACATACTGGATACACCGCCTCAAAACTATTGAACCTAGGGGCCTTAATAGGGACTATGAAATCAGTCAAATTCTATAAGTAATGTCATTGCATTTAATATTGTTGTTTCTAATTTACTATGTCTCCTTCTTTTTTAGAGACCACATTGATATCTCTTCTTGTCACTCATCACTGCAAGCATAGAGCACGGTCAGAATGATTCCAAACGAATCTCTATATAGTCCAAGTACAGATATTTAGTTTTTTCCTTGATGACTACTGTATCCGATGAAATTCATGCTGCTCCCTTACCATTATTGGCTTATATTTATTTATTTTCCTTTATTTATTTTCCTTTGTTTATGTATTATTTGTAAGATGTAATCTCCTCCCGACTCAGCTGTCAGGTGTTTTCACCTATGAGCCGGAAGGGGAGGGCTTCCTCTACCTATATATGTACACCTGTGATCTCTATTTGGTAGATCAGTTGACAAAGGCCACCTGGCCGAAACGCGTCCTGTGAGTCGCTTTATTATCTTGCATATGGATTAATAAAACCATTATGATTCAGCATACCAAGTGAGTGTCGGGATTTCTTCCATTATTCTTATTTGTATACTGGTATTATTGGTAATATTTGTCTCAGTATACAGGATTTGGTCAGTAACAGTATGATGGGAATATGTATGGCAATAAAAGTGCTCCTTTTATACTGGTATTATTGGTCTCATTATACAGGATTTGGTCAGTAACAGTATGATGTTGATATGTACTGTATAGTGATAATACTCCTTTTTATACGGGTATTATTGGTAATATTGGTCTCAGTATACAGGATTTGGTCAGAAACAATATGATGGTAATATGTATGGTGATGTTTCCCCTTATATACCAGTGTTATTTTGTAACTGTATGCTTTATTTAGAGGTTTTTATCATGGGACATTGTCTTACCTTAACAGGCTAGGTACATAAAGTGTATTTCAGGCATATTCATAGTCTCTGGCTTGAGGCACATGGTAAGTGAACTATTACACCCTGTTCACACTGGTGTGGTACTGCGTGGCGGCTGCTCCCGCCGTGGCACCGTGTCAGCGTGGGAGGGGGCATCCCGTGGGCTGGTTCGAGTGGCATTTGGGGCTGCTCGGCCAGCGGGTCGTCCCCCTCCCGTGGGCACTGGTGTTGTGGCGGTGGTGGTCGCTGCGTGGTGCCGCGCCATTTTATGCTAGGGATGTTAGGGACCCACCACATCCAGGTGGCCGTGACGAGGCTGGCGGGCTTCATGCACTTTATGATCATAAAGTACACAAACGACCTGTTTGTTTTATATATATTGCTGAGAAGCGCTAGATCATTTGTGCATATTGTGTATGTGCGACCATGTCTTTTTTTTGTCTCTGTATCCACATCTTTGTATTTTCCTTTCCGTTTTCTTGTTTTTGCTTGGTCTGCACTTCTCCCCTCCCCCATAGCTCTTGCACATATAAGTGAGCAGGAAGTGCTCTAGGGCCCCTCCCTTCCTGGCTAGGCTTCCAGTCTCTGGCTGGAGGCACATGGTAAGTGAACTATTACACCCTGTTCCCACTGGTGTGGTACTGCGTGGCGGCTGCTCCCGCCGTGGCACTGTGTCTGCATGGGGGAGCGTCCCGTGGGCTGGTTCGAGAGGCATTTGGGGCTGCTCGGCCAGCGGGTCGTCCCCCTCCCGTGGGCACTAGTGTCGTGGCGGTGGTGGTCGCTGCGTGGTGCCGCACCATTTTATGCTAGGGAGGTTAGGGACCCGCCACATCCAGGTGGCCATGACGAGGCTGGCGGGCTTCATGCACTTTATGATCATAAAGTACACTAACGGCCTGTTTGTTTTATATATATTGCTGAGAAGCGCTAGATCATTTGTGCATATTGTGGATGTGCGACCATGTCTTTTTTTTTTTTGTCTCTGTATCCACATTTATGTACTGTATAGTGATAATACTCCTCCTTTTTATACTGGTGGTATTATTGGTAATATTGGTCTCAGTATACAGGATTTGGTCAGTAACAATATGATGGTAATTTGTATGGTGATATTTCTCCTTATATACCAGTGTTATTTTGTAACTGTATGATTTATTTAGAGGTTTTTATCATGGGAAATTGTCTTACCTTAACAGGCTAGGTACATAAAGTGTATTTCAGGCATATTTTATTTAAAAAAAAATGTGTCCACAAAATCCAAAAATGTGTAAGGAGAAAGGTTGTGTCAGTATTTTTAACATTAATATGCTTTATGTAAGTTTATGAAAAAGTGGTTGTTTTGCACAAAATATGTAAAAAAAAAAAAAGGAAAAATTTTTGCATCCGCGACATGTCACTTATTTACACGGCTGTAAAAAAACAATGTCCTTTTTTTCATATTGTGTGCACACACAACTACTTTCCCATACACTTACATATAGCACATTAAAGGGGTACTATGGTGGAAAACTTTTTTTTTTTATCAACTGGTGCCAGAAAGTTAAACAGATTTGTAAATTACTTCTATTAAAAAAATCTTACTCCTTTCAGTACTTATTAGCTGCTGAATAATACAGAAGAAATTATTTTCTTTTTGGAACACAGTGCTCTCTGCTGACATCATGACCACAGTGCTCTCTGCTGACATCTCAGTCCATTTTAGGAACTGTCCAGAGCAGCATTTGTTTGCTATGGGGATTTTCTCCTACTGTGGACAGTTCTTAAAATGGACAGAGGTGTCAGCAGAGAGCACTGTGGTCATGATATCAGCAGAGAGCTCTGTGTTCCAAAAAGAAAATAATTTCTGCTGCAGTATTCAGCAGGTTATACGCACTGGAAGGATTAAGATTTTTTAATAGAAGTAATTTACAAATATGTTTAACTTTCTGGCACCAGTTGATTAAAAAAAAATAAAAAAAAAATAAAAAAGTTTTCCACCGGAGTACCCCTTGAACCCCTTAAGGATGCAGGTTTTTTCAGTTTTTGCATTTTCATTTTTTCCTCATCACCTTCTAAAAATCATAACACTTTCAATTTTGCACATAAAATTCCATATGATGGCTTATTTCTTGCCATTTTTTGCACAAATTCTACTTTGCAGTGAAATTAGTCATTTTACAAAAAAATCCACAGCGAAACGGAAAAAAAATGAATTGTGCGACAAAATTGAAGAAAAAATATCGGGCCGCTATGAGGGCTCATTTTTTACACCGTGATCTGAAGTTTTCATCCGTACCATTTTTGTATTGATCAGACTTTTTGATAGCTTTTTATTCATTTTTTCATGATTTTTTTTGAGCGTACGCCATTGACCGTACGGTTTAATTAACAATATATTTTTATAATTCTGACATTTCCGCATGCAGCGATACCACATGTTTATTTTTATTTACATTGGGGTTTTTTTTATGGGAAAAGGGGTGTGATTCAAACTTTTATTAGGAAAGGGGTTAAATGACCTTTATTAACTTTTTATTTTCTTCACTTTTTTGCAGTTTTATAGCTCCCATAGGGGGCTATTATTCTGCACACACTGATCTTCTACACTGATCCCTGCAAAGCCATAGCTTTGCATTGATCAGTGTTATAGGTGGTCGATTGCTCAAGCCTGTATCTCAGGTTTGGAGCAATCAATTGCTGATCGGATGCGACGGAGACAGGTGATGGGACCTCCGCTCGCGTGCTAGCTGATCGGGACATTGCGATTTTATCGCAATGGTCCCGATCAGCCTGACTGAGCTTCTGGGAAGCTTTCACTTTCATTTTAGACATGGCGATCAACTTTGATCGCCGCATCTAAAGGGTTAATACGTGCCACACGCTATTAGCCCAGGGTCCTGACTATCATTAGCCGCCGGGACCAACCTGGTATGATGCAGAGTTAATAAGAGGTTAATATAAAAAATATATACATTTTGTATGTATATTTGTGCATGAACTGAAATATTGTTCTTCTTCGATTTCTAATATAATGTATTTATGTACAATATTTGTGTATATATAACAAAAAATATAGGAAAAAAGTACACAATCTTTCTGCGATTTTGCGGATCCATTTTTTAAAATGAAATACGCTTAAAATATACTGTGTATACTTTGTGATCATAGCCAGTATAGCGTGTGTGTATTTATGTATGTGTGTGTGTATAAATATATATATATATATATATATATATATATATATATATATATACAAGAAAAAAGAAAGATAGCCGGCACAACAGCCTAATACACGGGTGCACACTGCCATGGCATCAGAGTATACAAAAAAAGAGGATTGCAGCAGCACACATTGGTCAAAAAAATTGAGGCTCTTAGCGCACTTTTTGATCAAAACGTGTCCCCCATCCACCACGGGGAGGTGGCCTCATTTAGGATGGGAACCTAGCACAAATTCTGAGCCTAACACTCAACTATCCACTCACCTCTGCTGGGCATATAGCCTCTGACTGGGTGACATGCTGGATCCATTTAAAACTCCACCTGTGAGAAAGGGGGAGGGGTGCACAGCTAAACAGAGTGCCATCAAAAAGTGCGCTAAGAGCCTCAATTTTTTTGACCAATGTGTGCTGCTGCAATCCTCTTTTTTTGTATACTCTGATGCCATGGCAGTGTGCACCCGTGTATTAGGCTGTTGTGCCGGCTATCTTTCTTTTTTCTTGTGTGTACTATTCAGGGGGTAATGGCACCCTGTTTAGCTGTGCACCCCTCCCCCTTTCTCACAGGTGGAGTTTTAAATGGATCCAGCATGTCACCCAGTCAGAGGCTGTATGCCCAGCAGAGGTGAGTGGATAGTTGAGTGTTAGGCTCAGAATTTGTGCTAGGTTCCCATCCTAAATGAGGCCACCTCCCCGTGGTGGATGGGGGACACGTTTTGATCAAAAAGTGCGCTAAGAGCCTCAATTTTTTTGACCAATGTGTGCTGCTGCAATCCTTTTTTTTTGTATATATATATATATATATATATATATATATATATATACTTATAAATATTTCATTTTTTAAAATTATTTGTTTATTTTTCCCATTATGTAGCCTATTATACCCAACTATGATTGACATCCGGCCCCTCCCATTTGTGACCCCGCCTCCACATAGCCACACCCATGGCTAAAATGGGCTGCTTATTGTAAGATGCCCGGGCCTAATTTTGATCCCAATCCGGCCCTGAGTGTAGCTCTATTTGCCCGCCAAAGAGGAGCTGTGTGCCACAGTTGTAAAAGAGCCTGGTGAAGAGACGGTCTCCTGCAAGGTAGCTTCTGCTGCTAGGAAAGCTGGGTGATGATTCCTGTGAGAAATATAATTATAGCCATATTATTTTCACCTAGCTTTCCTAGACTTCAAAACATCCAAGTTTGCCTAGATATGTGTTTCCACATATGTAGGCAAACTTTGCTGTTTTGAAGTCTAGGAAGTAGAAAAGCTGGGTGAAAAAATATAGCTGCAATTTTATTTGTCACTCAGCTTTCCTATGGCTGCAATTATATTTTTGGTGTTACCACATATGTAGGCAAACTTTACTGTTTTGAATTGTAGGAAAGCTGGGTGGAAAAAAGGGCTACAATAATATTTCTCACTCAGCTTTCCTATGGCTGCAATTATATTTGTACAATTATATTTTAGGTGTTACTACATATATAGGAAAACGTTGCTGTTTTGAAGTCTAGGAAAGCTGGGTGGAAAAAAATATGGCTCTAGGGTGCAATTATATTTCTCACAGGAATCATCACTCAGCTTTTCTACTAGAAAAGCTGACTGATGAATCCTGTGAGAAACAGGAAACATCATTCAGCATTTCTATTAGGAAAGCTGAGTGATGATCCCAGTGAGAAATAAAATTACAGACATATTTTATAAATGTGAAGAGAGGGAAGTAGTAATAGATGGGAAAGGGCAGTTTTTTATTTTGACTGTTAAAATAGACGGACTTGAACGAGTGATTGCATTTGTCTATAATCCACCCCCTTTTAGATAAATAAGATAATAAGGGAAATAAGAAATAATTATAGCTTAAATATTGTTGTATTGTTCTAATGATTGTTCTAAAATTATATAAATACATTTTATTGCTATCAAATTATCAAAGATGATCAAAATGGAGTCACATCAGGTTCTGTTCATAGCAGATACGTAACCATGGCAACTCCAAGAAACAAAGAAAGAGTCTTGGTGACATCACGTGATGTCATAGAATTCTGGAGGCATTACATTGCTCTGACAGTGTCCAGGCCTTCAGTCTGTAGATTGTTACAGAGCGGTTTGCATTTCCCTTGCGGTTTTTGCCTTTTGTGCCTTTTTTCTTCATCTGCTATGGAGATTAAAGGATTGGGGTTCATCCCCCTCTTCCTGGCCCTCTGGTGTATGGTCTGGATCTCCACCAGCTACACCATCACCATGATCCAAGGCCATGCTGATTCCCCACTGGTATACATCAGTGAGACGGGGATTTTCTTTCCTGAACGAGTCCCATTCTGTTTAGGATTTATAGGGATGGCCATAGCCTCTTTTGGTCTGACATGGCTGAATTATAGGTTCATCTTGTTCCATCGTGAAGACTTTGGACCCCATCAGCCATTGATCCAGAAGACCCTACTAGTCATCGCTTGGTCATCCTGTGTCCTGACTGTAATCATGTCAGTATTTTCAACCAAAGACTACCCGATGATTCATCTCATCGCCGCCATGACTACATTCATATGTGCTGGAACATACAACATGTGTCAATCCATCCTCCTGTACAAAGTGCCCGGAACATCAAGAGTCATCTGCCATGTTAGAGCCATCTGCTCTGCCATGGCCCTTGCCTGTGTGTTTCTTATTTTCGGAAGTGGGGTCATTGTATACACCCACCTGTGTGCTGGAGAATGTAAAGAGATGAGTGAAGCCTTTGTCAAGATCATCGAGTGGTCAATGCTGGTCCTCACCCTGCTGACATATGTGACTTACTATTCCATCCTGCAACACCTATTGTTGACCATGTCCAGGAACACCTGCAGCATCTCCCTAAGGGTTAAGATCGATGCCTTTGGAGTATAGAGGACCATGCAGAACATCATAAGAACCTGTCATCTGTATGTTGGAGTTGGAATTTCACGCCACAGCCCAGAACTTACTACTGGAACAACTAGAACTGCGGCAACTCTAGAGATAAAGACCTAGAGCCAAGAGATCCAACGGCACCAACCTCTCTCCATAACAACAAGAAGGAGGAAGAAAACAGATTGTTATGTTCTTATAATAAATGTCTTATCATTTAAAAAAAAATGCAAATCTCCTGTTTGTCTTTGTAGTCCTAAACTCTTTAAATGTATAGGAATATATGTATCTTAATTTTTATTCTGGCTGCACAATATATTGCAATAGAATCACAATTTTTACATTTTACTATGTAGCGATTTCATCCTTGGCCAAATTTTGCGATTGCTTTAGCGATGTTAGGAGGAGAAACAGTGGGCCACAGGCTGGAGTTGCGCTGCATGGGAGCCAAATTAATTCTATATGAAAAACAAAACCCTTCCAGAACTTATCAGCTTTTGTATATTACAGAGGAAGTTGTGTAGTTCTTTTCTGTTTGACCACATTGCTCTCTGCTGCCACATCTGTCCATGTTAGGAACTGTCTGGAGAATGATAGGTTTGCTATGAGGATTTGCTCCTGCTCTTGACAGTTACTGACACAGAAAGAGGTGGCAGCAGAGAGCACTGTGCTCAGGCTGGAAACAACTACACAACTTCCTCTGTAGTATACGAGAGCTGATAAATACTGGAAGGATTAAGGTTTTTAACCACTTAGGGACCTACGCTTTCGCTCCCTGGTACCGGACCGGGGTGACTGTAATATTGATCAGTAGGCACCCCGCGCAAATGCCCAGGGAGGTCATCAGACCTCCCCCCCCCCCCCCCATGTCGGTGATCGCTGCAAATCGCCGGTGAATTCACACTTTGACCGGTGACCTGGAAAATAAGGGGGATCAGGGTTTTCCAAGACACCCACGATCCCCCTGAAGGGATAGGAGTGAGGTGGCAAGGGTGCCACCCTACTATACCTGCTATTGGTCGTCTGGAAGTGAAGACCAATAGCAGATCGGGAGAGGGGGGTTAACTTTCGGTTTCCCCATTCTGCCCACCCACAATAGGCTGGGCAGAACGGGGAAACCGAGGAGGACCGGCGCTGAAGTCCACTTACCCATCAGCGGCAGCAGCAGGCAGCAATCGGCAGCAGAAGAGGACGGCGATGCGGCTCCCTGGATCATACGGAAGCCGGTGAGTTGCCTTGCAACATCTGGAGGGCTACAGTCTGAGACCACTACACAGTTGTTTCTAAACTTTAGCCCTTCAGAAGTTGCAAAACTACAACTCCCAGTGTGCCCAGACAGCTGTTTGCTGTGTGGGCATGCTGGGATTTATAGTTTTGCAACAGCTGGAAGGCTACAGTTTGGAGATCACTGTGCAGTGGTCTCTAAACTGTGGCCCTCTAGATCTTGCATGACTACAACTCCCAGCATGCTCTTCGGCGATCAGTACATGCTGGGAGTTGTAGTTTTGCAACAGCTGGAGGCACACTGGTTGGTAAAATACTGAGTAAGGTAACAGAACCTAACTGAAGGTTTTCCAACCAGTGTGCCTCCAGCTGTTGCAAAAGTACAACTCCCAGCATGTATGGTCTGTCAGTGCATGCTGGGAGTTGTAGTTTTGAAACAGCTGGAGGTTTTTGCCCCCACCCCCCTATGTGAATGTATAGGGTACATTCACACGGGCGAGTTTACAGTGAGTTTCCTACTTCAAGTTTGAGCTGCGGCAAACTCTTAGCGGGAAACTCACCGTAAACCCCCACCAGTGTGAATGTACCCAAAAAACACTAAACTAACACACAATAAAGGGTAAAACACCACATATACACGCCCTTACACTGTCCCCCCCCCAATAAAAATGAAAAACTTATTGTACGGCAGTGTTTCCAAAACTGGGCCTCCAGCTGTTGCAAAACAACAACTCCCAGCATTTCCAGACAGCTACTGGCCAGGCATGCTAGGAGTTTAGCAACAGCTGGAGGCATGCAGTTTGGGAATCACTGGCGTAGAATACCCCTATGTTCACCCCTATGCAATCCCTAATTTAGTCCTCAAATTCGCATGGCACTCTCTCACTTCGGAGCCCTATTGTATTTCAAGGAAACAGTTAAGGGCCACATATGGGGTATTTCCATACTCGGGAGAAATTGCACTACAAATTATGGGGGTCTTTTTCTCCTTTTAACCCTTATGAAAGGGAAAAGTTGGGGTCTACACCAGCCTGTTAGTGTAAAAAAAAAAAAAAATGACACTAACATGCTGGTGTTGCTCCATACTTTTTATTTTCACATGCGGTAAGAGGGAAAAAAGACCCCCAAAATTTGTAACGCAATTTCTTCTGAGTATGGAAATACCCCATATGTGGGCCTAAAATGCTCTGCGGATGCACAACAAGGCTCAGGAGTGAGAGCCCACTATGTACATTTGAGTCCTAAATTGGCGATTTGCACAGGGGTGGCTGATTTTACAGCGGTTCTGACATATACACAAAAAATATAAATACCCATATGTGACCCCATTTTGTAAACTACATTCCTCACGGAATGTAACTATGGGTATAGTGAGCCTTAACACCCCTCAGGTGTTTGACAAATTTTCATTAAAGTTTGATGGGAAAGGTGTTACTGTAAATTTTTCATTTTGACAAGGGAAAATAGGAAAAACGCCCCCCACCAAAGTTTTTTTTACCCCATTTCTTCTTAGTAAGAACATACCCCATATGTGGATGTAAAGTGCTCTGCGGACTAATTACAATGAAAAGAAGAGAGGGAGCGCCATTGGGCTTTTGAAAAGAAAATTGTTCCGGAATTGAAGGCCACTTGTGTTTAAAAAGCCCCCATAGTGCCAGAATAATGGACCCCCCCCCCCCACATCTGACCCCATTTTGTAAACTACACCCCTCATGTAATGTATTAAGGGGTGCAGTGAGCATTTACGCCCCACCGGAGAAAAATGAAATGTAATTTTTCATTTGCACCGCCCACTGTTTCAAAGATCTGTCAAACGCCAATGGGAAGTAAATACTCACTGCACCCATCATTAAATTCTGTGAGGGGTTTAGTTTCCAAAATGGGGTCACATGTGGGGGGGGGTCCACTGTTTTGGCACCACGGGGGGCTTTGTAAATGCACAAGGCCCCTTACTTCCATTCCAAACAAATTCTCTTTCCAAAAGCTCAATGGCGCTCCTTCTCTTCTGAGCATTGTAGTGCGCCAGCAGAGCACTTGATGTCCACACACGGGGTATTTCCATACTCAGAAAAAATGGGGTTACATATTTTGGGGGTAATTTACTCTTATTACCCCTTGTAAAAAATGTAAAATTTGGGGGAAAAAACAGCATTTTTGTGAAATTTTCTTTTTTTCCATTTACACATCCAACTTTAACAAAAAGTCGTCAAACACCTGTGTGGTGTTAAGGGTCCCTGTACCCCTTGTTACGTTCCTTGAGGGGTGTAGTTTCCAAAATAGTATTTTTTTTTCTTTGCTGTTCTAGCACCATAGGGGCTTCCTAAATGTGACATGCCCCCCAAAAATTATTTCAGCAAAATTTGCTTTCCAAAAGCCAAATGTGACTCCTTCTCGCCCACAGAGCATTTTACGTCCTAACATGGGGTTTTTCCATACTCAGAAGAGATGGGGTAACACATTTTGGGGGGCATTTTCTCCCAATAACCTTTGTAAAAAGGGTAAATTTGGGATGAAAAACGTCACTTCATTTTTCTTTGACGCATCTGACTTTAATGAAAAGTCGTCAAACACCTGTGGGGTGTTAAGGCTCACTGGACGTGCCATGAGGGGTGTAGTTTCCAAAAATAGTATGCAATATGGGGGGTTTTCTGCTGTTCTGGCACCATGGGGGCTTCCTAAATGGGACATGCCCCCTAAAAACCATTTCAGAAAAACTCACTCTACAAAATCCCATTGTCGCTTCTTCCTTTCTGAGCCCTCTACTGCGCCCGCCGAACACTTGACATACACATATGAGGTATTTCCTTACTCGAGAGAAATTGAGTTACAAATTTTGAGAGGATTTTTCTCGTTTTACCCCTTGTAAAAAATTCAAAAACTGGGTCTACAGGAACATGCGAGTGTAAAAAATAAAGTAGAATATGTCATGAAGAAACAATCTCGGAATCAGAATGAAAGGTAAAAGCATCCCAGAGATATTAATGCATAAAGTGACAGTGGTCAGATGTGCAAAAAATGCTCTGGTCCTTAAGGCCAAAATGGGCCTGGTCCTTAAAGTAATTTACAAATGTGTATACATTTCTTTCACCGGTTTATTTGAATTTTTTCCTCCTAGGTACCCCTTAAAAGGAAAACTTAGGTGCAGGAACACTCAATCCCTATCAAAAGATAGGGGATAAATATCTGATTGTAGGGGGTCCGACTGCTGAGAACCCTTGCGATCTTCTGCACAGGACCCCGGCAGTCCCCAGTAATGCGGCATGTTGACCCCCCCATGAAGTGGTGGCTGACACGCCTCCTCCATGCATCTTTATAGGAGAGTTAGAGATACAGCATTCGGGTATCCCCAGCTTTCCCATAGAGATACATGGAGGGGGGGTGTCAGTGGCCGCTTTTTGTGGGATTTGAAACCCTCTCTTTCTGAAGAGAACCTGGGTGCCATGTAGGAGATTGCGGTGGGTCCAAGTGGTTTAAAGGGGTACTCCGGTGAAAACCTTTTTTCTTTTAAATCAACTGGTGGCAGAAAGTTAAACATATTTGTAAATGACTTCTATTAAAAAATCTTAATCCTTCCTGTACTTATTAGCTGCTGAATAGTACAGAGTACGGACCGTCTGTGGGCTGGGCCGTCCCCCTGCCTGCTCTTAATACTAAGCAGCCGCAGTTTGCAGTCACAGCTATAAGAGCTCTGACTGTGTGGGCATGCTGGGACTTGTAGTTTTGCAACAGCTGGAGGCAGCCAGGTTGGGAAACACTGATCTATCTGTTAATCTATCAATCTATCTATCACTTAGTGTTTTCTAACAGGAGTTCTTCCAGCTGTTTCATAACTACAACTCCCAGCATGCCTTTGGCTGTGTGGGCATGCTGAAAGTTGTTGTTTTGCAACAGCTGGAGACACACTGGTTGGGAAACACCGACCTATCTATCTCATATCTATATATCTCATCTATCTATCTATCTATCTATTTCATATCTATCTATCTCTTATCAATCTATCTCATATCTATCTCATATCTATCTCTTTATCTCATATCTATCTCATATATATATCTATCTATCTCATATCTATCTACATATCTATCTATCTATCTCATATCTATCTCATATCTATCTATCTCATATCTATCTATCAATCTATCTATCTAATATCTATCTATCTATTTATCTCTCATATCTATCTGTCTTTCTATTTATCTTATATTCAGGGACTTTCCTGAGAGGGGGACCGCCATTTTTTTTTCATTTACCCATAGCATACTTAAAGGGGTTATCCACCATAAGGTGATTTTAGTACGTACCTGGCAGACAGTAATGGACATACTTAGGAAGGATCTGCGCTTGTCTTGGGGCTAAATGGGGCTAATATTAAGTCATGAGATTACCATAATACTGTGGCAAGCTTTTTGTGAACTTGTTTTTCCTGTTTGACTTTTCTTTTTTTGACTACAAATCCCACAATTCCATTTTCCTCCCATTGAAACATAAATGAGCTGCATACCTGTGGTTTTCAATTAGCGTGACTCCAGCTGTTGCATTAGTGGCTGATTGATCCCTCCACCCATTGATGCAGACAGGCTCTCTGTCATCAGCTGACTAGTGAGTCAGGTCTCGGCCGCATTGCAAGCTGGGAAAAATCCGAGACAACAGTCATTTTGTATGCTGGTAAGAAAATATAGTGAGGTGAAATTCACAGAAGAATTGTGAGAAAACCGTCACACACTATACAGACACTATATTATGAACTACACTAACTTTACAGCTCCTGTAGCATAGCCAAATAAAAAATATTCCCGGAATACCCCTTTAAAGGTAAAACTGTCAGCAAAGTCAGCCACACTAACCAGTGGTACTGGCTGGTAGTGCAGGTGATGCTGATAAAAATGATGCTAACCTTCACGTTTTGTGATTATGTTAATGAGGACCAAGTGGCACGGGCGGGGTGAGAAGCATGCCTTCGGGCACTGTGACATCGGCCGGGCTAATGAATATTCATCCCCTCCCTCCGCTTCTCCCTCTCCGCTTCCCAAAAACATCTTCTGCACATGTGCCGCTTCCTGGGTACACCCGGAAGTGGCCTCAGCGCAGCTTCAGTACAGCCAAGGAAGCGACACATGTGCAGAAGACGTGTTTGGAAAGTGGAGAGGGAAAGCGAGGGAGGGAATGAATATTCATTAGCCCAGCCAATGTCACAGTGCCTGAAGGCAAGTGTGGTGTCCCTGTACAGTATTGCATACAGTACCTTGTGTAGAGGTCCCCAAAGTCAGAGCAACTACGTTCAGGTAGGGTTCCTCAGGTGGGACAGCCCCTAGTCGCCTCTCCTAAAGTTTATCTCTAATAATAATAAATGTATATATTTAATAATTATATATATGTTCTATAGTAATGTATAATACTTACCTTGTTCGGACTCGCAGGACATTCGGTCATGTGACCATGCTAGTAACCTCTATGGTATGTTGCAGGTCCTTAGGAGATCCTTGGGTCACGTGTTACCCACAAATCTCTGTAATGATGATTGACATCAGTATGGACCAATTAGCAGTAGTCCAGTCCCTTCCCATATAAGGGAGCTGCATCCAATTATCGCTCTCTTGGGTTGCTGCTCTCGTGGATGCCAGACTAAAAGGACGGTGCTACGCAACTTTCAAAGGCACGCTAGGCCTCAAACACCTGCCGGCCTCAGTGGAACCAAAACCGTGAGTTAAACCTAAATCCCTGCTATTGCTAGTGTGACTACTGGACCGCAATTAACCGGTTAGGATACGGCTGGCTGGAGGTGGATCCTCTGTGTCAGCGAGGGATTGGCGTGGACCGTACCGGTGGACCGGTTCTACGTAGCTACTGGTATTCACCAGAGCCTGTCGCAAAGCGGGATGGTCTTGCTGCGGCGGTAGCAACCAGGTCGTATCCACCGATAACGGCTCAATCTCGCTGACTGCTGAGAAGGTGTGGGACAGAAGGACTAGATAGAGGCGAGGTCAGATGTAGCAGAAGGTTAGGGCAGGCGGCAAGGTTCGTAGTCAATGGAAACGGCAGAAGGTCTGGAAACACTGGTATGGCAATCACAGGAAACGCTTTCACTAGGCACAAGGGCAACAAGATCCGGCAATGCTGGGAAGGGGAAGTGAGGTATAAAGGCGTGGAGCAGGTGGGAGCTAATTACACTGATTGGGCCAGGCACCAATTAGTGGTGCACTGGCCCTTTAAACCTTAGCGATCTGGCGCGCGCTCGCCCTAGGGAGCGGAGTCGCACGCGCCAGGACGTGACAGCCGGGGACCGGGACAGGTTAGTGGATTGGGATGCGATCCAGGAGCGGACTCGTCCCGCTATGCGAATCACATCCCCGTCGGCAGTGTCAGTGCAGCGCTCCCGGTCAGCGGGTCTGACCGGGGCGCTGCAGAGAGGAGAACGCCGCGAGCGCTCCGGAGAGGAGCAGGGACCCGGAGCGCTTGGCGTAACAGTACCCCCCCCCCATAGGTCTCCCCCTCTTTTTTTCTGCTTGTCCCTTCATAGGAGACGAGGCCATTGGGAGCGATTCTTGAGCTTCCATCCGGATGACAGAGAAGTCCTGGGTAACTTCATCAATGGCAGGCAATCCAGAAGAAGTGGGAATGGGGAGGGGGGGCAGAGGGTGAAGCTTGCCACGGGGCAGAGCGTTACCAGGAAGGGGGCTATGAGGAGGCAAAATCCCAGCTTGCTTTTTGCCGAAAATCTCGTGTTAAGCCTTGGGAGGAGCCGATATGGGTGGAACCTCAGGAGTAAGACAAGTGGGAGCAGATGTGAGACATCGTTTGTGACAAGAAGGATCCCAATTATTGATCTCCCCGGTGGTCCAGTAAAGGGTAGGAGAATGACGTTGGAGCCATGGCAGGCCGCGGAGGACTTCAGAGGTGCAGTTGGGCAGAACAACAATTAAAATTTTTTCGTGATGCAGTCCAATGCTCATAAGCAGGGGTTCTGTGAGGTAACGCACAGTGCAGTCCAATTTTACTCCGTTGACAGAAGAAATGTAGAGCGGCTTGACGAGACTGGTCACTGGGATGCTGAATCTATTAACAAAAGAGGCCAAAATAAAATTTCCCGCAGAACCAGAGTCCAAGAAGGCCACAGCTGAGAAGGAGGAGTTGGCAGAAGGAGAAATTCGCACGGGCACAGTGAGACGTGGAGAAGCAGACTTCACACCAAGAGACGCCACTCCCACGTGAGCTGGGTGCGTGTGTGCGTTTCCCAGACGCGGAGGACGAATAGGGCAATCCACTAGGAACTGTTCGGTACTACCGCAGTACAGACATAAATTTTTATCTCTGCGGCGAGTCCTCTCTTCATGGTTCAGGCGAGACCGATCCACTTGCATAGCCTCCTCGGCGGGAGGCACAGGGGTAGATTGCAAAGGATACTGGGAGAGAGGTGCCCAGAGATCAAGGTCCTTTTCCTGGCGGAGTTCCTGGTGTCTTTCAGAAAAACGCATGTCGATGCGGGTGGCCAAATGGATAAGTTCAGACAGGTTAGCAGGAATTTCTCGTGCGGCCAGTACATCTTTGATGTTGCTGGATAAGCCTTTCTTGAAGGTCGCGCAGAGAGCCTCATTGTTCCAGGCTAGCTCAGAGGCGAGGGTACGAAACTGGATGGCGTATTCGCCTACAGAAGAACTTCCTTGGACCAGGTTCAGCAAAGCAGTCTCGGCAGAGTTGGCCCGGACTGGTTCCTCGAAGACACTATGGACTTCAGCGAAGAAGGACTGGACAGAGGCTGTGGCAGGATCATTGCGGTCCCAGAGCGGTGTGGTCCACGACACGGCCTTTCCAGACAAAAGACAAACTACGAAAGCCACCTTAGACCGATCTGTAGGAAATTGGTCCGACAACATCTCCAAATGTAGAGAACATTGAGACAGGAAACCACGGCAGAGTTTAGAGTCCCCATCAAATTTGTCCGGCAGGGACAAGCGGAGGTTAGGAGCGGCCATTTGCTGCGGAGGAGGTACAGGAGCTGGCGGAGGAGATGGTTGCTGCTGTAGCTGTGGCAGAAGTTGCTGTAGCATGGCAGTCAACTGCGACAGCTGCTGTCCTTGTTGGGCGATCTGTTGGGATTGCTGGGCGACCACCGTGGATAGGTCAGCGAGACTTAGCAGCGGCACCTCAGCGGGATCCATGGCCAGATCTACTGTTAGGATACGGCTGGCTGGAGGTGGATCCTCTGTGTCAGCGAGGGATTGTCGTGGACCGTACCGGTGGACCGGTTCTAGGTTGCTACTGGTATTCACCTGAGCCCGCCGCAAAGCGAGATGGTCTTGCTGCGGCGGTAGCAACCAGGTCGTATCCACCGCTAACGGCTCAACCTCGCTGACTGCTGAGATGGCGTGGGACAGAAGGAATAGACAGAGGCGAGGTCAGACATAGCAGAAGGTCAGGGCAGGCGGCAAGGTTCGTAGTCAATGGAAACGGCAGAAGGTCTGGAAACACTGGTATGGCAATCACAGGAAACGCTTTCACTAGGCACAGGGGCAACAAGATCCGGCAATGCTGGGAAGGGGAAGTGAGGTATAAAGGCGTGGAGCAGGTGGGAGCTAATTACACTGATTGGGCCAGGCACCAATTAGTGGTGCACTGGCCCTTTAAATCTTAGAGAGCTGGCGTGCGCGCGCCCTAGGAAGCAGAGCCGCACGCGCCAGGACGTGACAGCCAGCGACCGGGACAGGTAAGTGGATTGGGATGCGATCCGCGAGCGGACGCGTCCCGCTATGCGAATCGCATCCCCGTCAGCAGTGTCAGTGCAGCGCTCCCGGTCAGCGGGTCTGACCGGGGCGCTGCAGAGAGGAGAACGCCACGGGTGCTCCGGGGAGGAGCAGGGACGCGGAGCGCTCGGCGTAACATAACCTCTAAATCCAGTGGAGCAACGCATAGTATCAAAAGACTCTTAATGATAATGTCCCAACCTTTGTCAATCATCAAGCAAAAGCTGTTGTTATACCCAGAGACTGTTGTAATATTGAAGCTTGCAGAAAATCTTTAGTAAACGTTAATGCTGTTTCAGAAAACTCTCCAGTTGTGGACAATCTATTCTTCTTATCTACCTCCCTATCGCTCTTGGGAAGGGTGGCGGTAGGGAAAGCTTAATTGAGGAGCCCCCACCCTGGCGTCACGAATGGCAAGGGTTAACAAGCACTCCGCATACCCTACATCCCCCAGGCTATCACACAAACTTCTCACCCCGCCCATGCCACTTGGTCCTCACTACCATAATAACAAAACGGAAAATAACAACAGAACAAGGGGACGGATCCTGGCAAGGATAGCATCATTTTAACCAGCATCACGTGCACTACCAGCCAGTACCACTGGTTAGTGCGGGTGGCTTGCTTACAGTTTTCCTTTAAACAGCAGAAAGGAGGGCCCGCTGTGAGCCCCTAACCCCAAGTCTAGCCCCAAACCTCTATTCACTTAGACTGCAGGGTGGGCTGCGGGTACTTTAAGGCAAGCACAGGGGCTGCCAGGGGCAGGCACTACTTTATGGGGGCACTATCTACTGGGAGCATTACTTACCTTCGTAAAGTACCTACTGGTGGTACTACCTACTGAGAGCACTACTTACCATGGGCATTACCTACCTGGGGGCACTACCTACTGAGGGCACTACCTGCAGGGGGCAGTAACTACCTGGGGGGTCACTAGCTACTGGAACATTACCTATCTTGTAACTTACCTACTACCTACTGGGGACATTACCTACCTTTTAGGGCATTAACTACAACCTATCTGGGGGAATCACCTGGTACCTACTGGGGGCATAACCTACCTGGGGGTACTACTTTCTGGTAGCATTACCTATACCCTACCTGCATTACCTGCCTGGGAGCAACACGAGGGGCATTCCCTGTGTACTGGGGGCATTACCAACATACTGGGGGCTTCTAACTTATTGGGGAGATTCTCTACCTGCCTGCTGGGGGCATTACCTAGGGCACTGAGAGTAGGGAACAGGTGGGGAATGTGCTTAAAAAGTGTGGAGCCTAATATGTTTGTTGCTTGGCAGATTCTGCCGTGACAACTCATGATTGGAAGAATAATTCATGATGATCTAAGCAAGACAGAGAAGAAAAGATAAGAGAATGACTCTTTCTGTGATCTAACTGCACTGTAATCACTTATACAGTCTGCAGTCCCTGTATAGAGCCAGGGTACTACTATATGGGCTTTGTATTGGAGATATTGGTTTCTTTTCAGTGGTTTTAATACAGTCACTATGTGGTGATAATAGTAGTGGTCATGGTGTAGCAGTATTATTCTTATTTGTATACTGGTATTATTGGTAATATTCGTCTCAGTATACAGGATTTGGTCAGTAACAGTATGATGGGAATATGTATGGCGATAAAAGTGCTCCTTTTATGCTGGTATTATTGCTCTCAGTATATAGGATTTGGTCAGTAACAGTATGATGTTAAATATACTGTATAGTGATAATACTCCTTTTTATACTGGTATTATTGGTGATATTGGTCTCAGTATACAGGATTTGGTCAGAAACAATATGATGGTAATATGGATGGTGATATTTCTCCTTATATACCAGTGTTATTTTGTAACTGTATGCTTTATTTAGAGGCTTTTATCATGGGAAATTGTCTTACCTTAACAGGCTAGGTACATAAAGTGTATTTCAGGCATATTCATAGTCTCTGGCTGGAGGCACATGGTAAGTGAACTATTACACCCTGTTCACACTGGTGTGGTACTGCGTGGCGGCTGCTCCCGCCGTGGCACCGTGTCAGCGTGGGAGGGGGTGTCCCGTGGGCTGGTTCGAGTCGCATTTGGGGCTGCTCGGCCAGCGGGTCATCCCCCTCCCGTGGGCACTGGTGTAGTGGCGGTGGTGGTCGCCGCGTGGTGCAGCGCCATTTTATGCTAGGGATGTTAGGGACCCGCCACATCCAGGTGGCCGTGACGAGGCTGGCGGGCTTCATGCACTTTATGATCATAAAGTACACAAACGACCTGTTTGTTTTATATATATTGCTGAGGAGCGCTAGATCATTTGTGCATATTGTGGATGTGCGACCATGTCTCTTTTTTGTCTCTATATCCACATTTATGTACTGTATAGGGATAATACTCCTCCTTTTTATACTGGTATTATTGGTAATATTGGTCTCAGTATACAGGATTTGGTCAGTAACAATATGATGGTAATTTGTATGGTGATATTTCTCCTTATATACCAGTGTTATTTTGTAACTGTATGATTTATTTAGAGGTTTTTATCATGGGAAATTGTCTTACCTTAACAGGCTAGGTACATAAAGTGTATTTCAGGCATATTTTATTTAAAAAAAAAAAGGGGTCCACAAAATCCAAAAGTGTGTAAGGAGAAAGGTTTTTGCATATTGTGTGCACAGACAACTACTTTCCCATACACTTACATATAGCACATTAAAGGGAAACTACAGTGGAAAACTTTTTTTTTTTTTATCATCTGGTGCCAGAAAGTTAAACAGATTTGTAAATTACTTCTATTAAAAAAATCTCACTCCTTCCAGTACTTATTAGCTGCTGAATAATATAGAGGAAATTATTTTCTTTTCGGAACAGAGTGCTCTCTGCTGACATCATGACCACAGTGCTCTCTGCTGACATCTCAGTCCATTTTAGGAACTGTCCAGAGCAGCATATGTTCGCTATGGGGATTTTCTCCTACTGTGGACAGTTCTTAAAATGGACAGAGGTGTCAGCAGGAGGTGTCAGCAGAGAGCATTGTGGTCAAGATATCAGCAGAGAGCTCTGTGTTCCAAAAAGAAAATAATTTCTGCTGCAGTATTCAGCAGCTTATACGCACTGGAAGGATTAAGATTTTTTAATAGAAGTAATTTACAAATCTGTTTAACTTTCTGGCACCAGTTGATAAAAAAAAAAGTTTTCCACCGGAGTACCCCTTTAACCCCTTAAGGACGCAGGACGTAAATGTACGTCCTGGTGAGGTGGTACTTAACGCACCAGGACGTACATTTACGTCCTGTGCATAACCGCGGGCATCGGAGTGATGCCCGTGTCATGCGCGGCTGATCCCGGCTGCTGATCGCAGCCAGGGACCCGCCGGCAATGGCCGACGCCCACGATCTCACGGGCGTCCGCCATTAACCCCTCAGGTGCCGGGATCAATACAGATCCCGGCATCTGCGGCAGTTCGCGATTTAAATGAACGATCGGATCGCCCGCAGCGCTGCTGCGGGGATCCGATCATTCAGAACGCCGGATGGAGGTCCCCTCTCCTTCCTCCGTCCGGCTCCCGGCGCCTCCTGCTCTGGTCTGTGATCGAGCAGACCAGAGCAGGAGATGACCGATAACACTGATCTGTTCTATGTCCTATACATAGAACAGATCAGTATTAGCAATCATGGTATTGCTATGAAAAGTCCCCTATGGGGACTATTCAAGTGTGAAAAAAAAATGTAAAAAAAATGTAAAAGTAAAAGTAAAAAAAAGTGAAAAATCCCCTCCCCCAATAAAAAAGTAAAACGTCCGTTTTTTCCTATTGTACCCCCAAAAAGCGTAAAAAACATTTTTTATAGACATATTTGGTATTGCCACGTGCGTAAATGTCCGAACTATTAAAATAAAATGATAATGATCCCGTACGGTGAACGGCGTGAACGAAAAAAAAAAAAAGTCCAAAATTCCTACTTTTTTAATACATTTTATTAAAAAAAAATTATAAAAAATGTATTAAAAGTTTTTTATATGCAAATGTGGTATAAAAAAAAAAGTACAGATCATGGCGCAAAAATTGAGCCCCCATAACGCCACTTATACGGAAAAATAAAAAAGTTAGAGGTCATCAAATTAAAGGGATTATAAACGTACTCATTTGGTTAAAAAGTTTGTGATTTTTTTAAGCGCAACAATAATATAAAAGTATATAATAATGGGTATCATTTTAATCATATTGACCCTCAGAATAAAGAACACATGTCATTTTTACCATAAATTGTACGGCGTGAAAACAAAACCTTCCAAAATTAGCAACGTTGCGTTTTAATTTCCCCACAAAAATAGTGTTTTTTGATTGCGCCATACATTTTATGATATAATGAGTGATGTCATTACAAAGGACAACTGGTCGCGCAAAAAACAAGCCCTCATACTAGTCTGTGGATGAAAATATAAAAGAGTTATGATTTTTAGAAGGCGAGGAGGAAAAAATGAAAACATAAAAATTTAATTGTCTGAGTCCTTAAGGCCAAAATGGGCTGAGTCCTTAAGGGGTTAAGGATGCAAGGTTTTTCCCTTTTTGCATTTTCATTTTTTCCTCATCACCTTCTAAAAATCATAACGCTTTCAATTTTGCACATAAAATTCCATATGATGGCTTATTTTTTGCACAAATTCTACTTTGCAGTGACATTACTCATTTTACCAAAAAATCCACAGCGAAACGGAAAAAAAACATTATTGTGCGACAAAATTGAAGAAAAAATATCGGGCAGCTATGAGGGCTCATTTTTTACACCGTGATCTGAAGTTTTCATCGGTACCATTTTTGTATTGATCAGACTTTTTGATAGCTTTTTATTCATTTTTTCATGACTTTGGAATTTTTTTGCGCGTACGCCATTGACCGTACGGTTTAATTAACAATATATTTTTATAATTCTGACATTTCCGCATGCGGAGATACCACATGTTTATTTTTATTTACATTGGTTTTTTTTTTATGGGAAAAGGGGTGTGATTCAAACTTTTATTAGGGAAGGGGTTAAATGACCTTTATTAACTTTTTATTTTCTTCACTTTTTTGCAGTTTTATAGCTCCCATGGGGGGCTATTACACTGCGCACACTGATCTTCTACACTGATCCCTGCAAAGCCATAGCTTTGCATTGATCAGTGTTATAGGTGGTCGATTGCTCAAGCCTGTATCTCAGGCTTGGAGCAATCAATCGCTGATCGGATGCGACGGAGACAGGTGATGGGACCTCCGCTCGCGTGCTAGCTGATCGGGACATTGCGATTTTATCGCGATGGTCCCGATCAGCCTGACTGAGCTGCTGGGAAGCTTTCACTTTCATTTTAGACATGGCGATCAACTTTGATCGCCGTGTCTAAAGGGTTAATAGCGCTCGGTGCCGCACGCTATTAGCCCAGGGTCCTGGCTATCATTAGTTGCCGGGACTGACCCGGTATGATGCAGAGTTAAAAAGAGGTAAATATAAAAAATACATACCGTATTTTTCGCCGTATAAGACGCACTTTTTCTTCCCCAAAACGTGGGGGGAAAAGTTGGTGCGTCTTATACGGCGAATATACGCCCGAGGCTGCTGCGGGCGAGAGCGGGAAGTCAGCTATAAGTACAGAGGCTGCGGCGGTGCGGTACAGCGCTGACTACCCGCTCCCCACCCGCAGCAGCCTCATGACCGCCGGTGAATTTTTCACCTCACACGGCTATGTTTATTGCCCTATGCCTGGAACATACAGTTCCGGGTGCCGGGCAAGTGAATTACTAATAACTGTATACTAAAAACCAGGGGGCCTCCAGCTGTTCTGAAACTACAACTACCAGCATGCCCGGACCGGCAAAGGCTGTCTGGGCATGCTGGTAGTTGTAGTTTCACAACAGCTGGAGGCCCCCTGGTTTTTAATATACAATATTAGTTTTTACCTGCTCTGGCCGGCCCCCGCCTGCAGCCGCACACAGGAGCCGGCCCGGGCAGATAAAATCATAGGTTTTCCTATGCCGGACATCCCTATGTCCCGAAAAATCTTTTCGGGACATAAGGATGTCCGCGGGTCACTCACCATTCCCCGGCCGATGCGCGTCCTCCTCCGGTCCTCCTGCGGTCTTCCTGCGATCCTCTGCCTCTCTATGGTTGTACGCACGGGACCTCAGTGACGTCCCGTGCGTACAACCATAGAGGCGCCGGAGGACCGGAGGAAGACGCACGCCGACCGGGGCCTGGTGAGTGACCGGCGGTGTGTAATCTTCAGCGTTCCGGTCACCGCTCCTCCGGTCCCGGCACCTACTGCTATGGTCCATAGGCCATAGCAGTAGATGTGACACTGGGCCAGAGGAGCAGTGACCGGATCATTGTGGGGGCAGCAGTACAGACATACAGCCTCCAGCCATACACTGTATATGGCTTGAAGCTGTATGTCTGTGGGGGGGAGCTGCCTACTATTGCGGGGGAACTATACTGCCAGCCATTGTGGGGGAACTATACTGCCAACCATTGTGGGGGAACTATACTGCCAACCATTGTGGGGGAACTATACTGCCAACCATTGTGGGGGAACTATACTGCCAACCATTGTGGGGGAACTATACTGCCAACCATTGTGGAGGGGGGGGGAGCTGCCTACCATTGTGGGGGAACTATACTGCCAACTATTGTAGGGGGGAGCTGCCAGAGCCTACCATTGTGGGGGAACTATACTGCCAACTATTGTGGGGAAACTATACTGCCAACCATTGTGGGGGAACTATACAGCCAACTATTGTGGGGGAACTATACTGCCAACCATTGTGGGGGGGAAGGGGGAGGAGCTGCCTACCATTGTGGGGGAACTATACTGCCAACTATTGTGGGGGAACTATACTGCCAATCATTGTGGGGGGAGGGGGAAGGAGCTGCCTACCGTTGTGGGGGAACTATACTGCCAACTATTGTGGGGGGGGGGGGAAGGAGCTGCCTACCGTTGTGGGGGAACTATACTGCCAACTATTGTGGGGGGGAGGGGGGAGGAGCTGCCTACCATTGTGGGGGAACTATACTGCCAACTATTGTGGGGGAACTATACTGCCAACTATTGTGGGGGAACTATACTGATATAAAATATTTTACTACAGTATTTGGTTCAGAATCTTTTTTTTCTAGATTTTCCTCCTTTAAAATTGGGTGCGTCTTATATGCCGGAGCGTCTTATATGGCGAAAAATACGGTACATTTTGTATGTATATTTGTGCATGAACGGAAATCTTGTTCTTCTTCGATTTCTAATATAATGTATTTATGTACAATATTTGTGTGTATATAACGAAAAATATAAGAAAAAAGTACACAATCTTTCTGCGATTTTGCGGATCCATTTTTTAAAATGAAATACGCTTAAAATATACTGTGTATACTGTGTGATCATAGCCTGTATAGCGTGTGTATGTGAATTTATGTATGTATATATATATATATATATATACTTATATATATTTCATTTTTTTTTTATAATTTGTTTATTTTCCCATTATGTAGCCTATTATACCCAACTATGATTGACATCTGGCCCCTCCCATTTGTGGCCCTGCCTCCACATAGCCACACCCAACGCTAAAATGGGCTGCTTATTGTAAGAGGCCTAAGGAGATCTAGGGATTCGAGAGTAATCTAAAACATCAAATTGTGCCTAGGGGCCTCCGAATCCCGGTTCTCCCGGCAAGTAGGCTGAGGACTCCAGCGGTTCTAAAAAAGTGGGAGACGGAAGCGACTAATACATCTCTGAAGTTCATTCAAATCTTGCTCGAGGAAGAAAAAGCTAATTTAACAACAGCCGAGAACAAATTGAAGGAACAAAAGGACATAGTCCTCAAGTTCAAGGAGGACCCTGATTTTCAGGCTAAAGAGACACAAGCTAAAAACACTATAGAAAGGTTCCAGTATCAGTTAAAGGAGCGCAAACACGCGCAATTTATCCGTGATCTTCAAGAGTTTAGGGAAAACCGTGCCTATGGTGTTTTAACTAAATCTGTAACAAGGGACACTAAAACTGAGGTGTCATCTTCAGATACTGATCAAGGGGATACAGATAGGACTTATACTCAGTCAGGTAAACGTGGTAAGGGTAACCCCAGAAATCGCCGGGGTAGAGGTTCTACTAGAGGAAAAACGGGCACAGGGAGGAACCAATATAAGAACTCAGAATGGTCTGGAGAATCATCCTCTGCCTCAAATATGGCGCCTTTTTCTGGGGATACCAACAACAGGGACCCCTATCCACTCAGAACCAAAGAGAATCGCCAATGACCCCCAATGACACAGGAGACTTGCAGGTGATTAATTTGTCTAGTGAGAGACTTACGGATGCACAGGTGAGCGTCTTAGGCCGGGGGCTCTCATATGTACCAACTACTAAATTTGACCCCTTTATTTGGACTAAGGATCTTCACCTCTTCATCCGTAATCTAAAATGGCATAAATATCATGTGTTACGAGACAAAAGAGAGTGTCTAGAACTAGGAATAGGGATAAATGAACTCCCGATGGTAAGAAACCTAGCATCTCTTTTGGAGGATGGCGAGAGACCCCGGTATGAGGGTCCATTTACCAACTGCAAAAATAGAAAAAAACTTTTCCACCTGTGAGTGAATCTAATTGTTTGGATGTCTTCCTTGAATTGATATCCCGTGATATTAAAGCCTTATCATTTCCCCCCTTGTCAGAAAATAGGAAGAATCTTTCTAATGAGGAACATGTTGCCATTAAACAGCTACGGCGTAAAGATAACGTAGTTATCAAGTCTGATGACAAGGGGGGAAATATTGTAGTTATGGACTGTGACAAATATATTCTAATGTGTATAAAACTATTAGATGATAGGTCCACTTATGAGATACTGAGTGGAGACCCCACTAATAGGTACAAAAAAAAATTGCTGGAGATTGTAGCCTTGGCCAAAACTGATCGCCTGTTGAGTGATCAGGAGTGTGACTTCTTGGTGCCACAGAATCCTATTGTCCCGACCTTCTATGCCTTGCCTAAAGTCCACAAGGGAACTACACCTCTTAAAGGGCGTCCTATTGTGGCAGGCATAGGAGGTCTGGGACAAAATATAGGAATCTATATTGACAAGGTGCTAAGGCATTTTGTCACGGCGTTACCGTCATATATACAGTAGTGTTGCTCGCGAATATTCGCAATTCGAATTTTATTCGCGAATATCGCATATTCGCTAATTCGCGAATATTCGTGAATATAGCGCTATATATTCGTAATTACGAATATTCTTTTTTTTTTTTTTTTTTTCACAGTACACATCACAGTGATCACCCCTCTCTGCTTCCAGCTTGTGTGGTGTAAAGAAGGCTCTAATACTACTGTGTGAGACCGGTGCGCGAATTTTCGCATATGTGAATATTTGCATATGCAAATGTTCGCATATGCGAATTTTCGCTTATGCTAATTTTTGCATATGCAAATTTCCGCATATGTTAATATGCATATTCGTATATGCGAAAATAAAACGAGAATATTACGAATATGCGAATATTCGCGAATATGACGAATATTCGTCCATATATTCGCGAATATTCGCGAATTCGAATATGGCCTATGCCGCTCAACACTAATATACAGGACACTACGGATCTACTTAAACGGTTGGAGGGAATTGTTGTAGACAAAAACACGCTTTTGACCAGCATTGATGTTGAATCGTTGTATTCAGCAATTCCGCATGAAGTGGGCCTATCGGCTATAGCATATTATTTGTCTTTTAGGGACATCAATATGCAGGCCCACAATGAACTGGTGCTTAACCTCTTCAGGACGCAGGGCGTATGGATACGCCCTGCATTCCGAGTCCTTAAGGACGCAGGGCGTATCCATACGCCCGTGGGAATTCTGGTCCCCACCGCTAGCTGGTTGGGGACCGGAGCCGGATGCCTGCTGAAATCGTTCAGCAGGCATCCCGGCATATCGCCCAGGGGGGTCATTATGCCCCCCCCCCCCCCATGTCGGCGATGGCCGCAGATCGCTGGACAATTCAGTCCAGCGATCTGCGGCGATTCCGGGTCAATTGGGTCTCCAGTGACCCAGTGACCCGGAATTACTGGCTGATCGTGGCCATATCTGACGGTCCCGAACAGCCAGAGCCTGCAGGGGTGAGGTGGCACTGGTGCCACCTCACGATCGCCCTGATTCGTCGGACGGTTTACCGGCCGACCAATCAGGGTGCCTGCTGCGGGTGTCACTCCCGCAACCCGCTCCGCCCCTCTTCCAGAGGACCGCGGCCGTGGTGAGGGACTGTCCTGCAGCGGAGCAGCAGGAGGAGGTGAGTGACAGCCTCCTGCTGTATCTTAGCAACAGCTCCCAGCATGCAAAAAGGGCATGCTGGGAGCTGTAGTTATGCAACAGCAGAAGGCAGACCACCACAACTCCCAGCATTCCCTTATGGGCATATAGTTTTGCAACAGCTGGATGCACATTTTTTCTATGGAAAAGTGTACCTTCAGCTGTTGTATAACTACAACTCCTAGCTTGCACAAACAGCTAAAGTGCATGCTGGGAGTTGTAGTGGTGCATCTGCTGGTTGCATAACTACAACTCCCAGGATGCCCATTGGCTGTCGGTGACTGCTGAGAGTTGTAGTTTTGCAACAGCTGAAGGCACACTGGTTGTGAAACACTGAGTAAGGTCACAAACTCAGTGATACATAACCAGTGTGCCTAAAGCTGTTGCAAAACTAAAACTCTAAGCATGTACAGTCTGTCAGCGCATGCTGGGAGTTGTAGTTTTGGAACAGCTGGATGTTCCCCCCCAATGTGAATGTACAAGGTACATTCACATGGGCGGAGGTTTACAGTAAGTATCCGGCTGCAAGTTTAAGCTGCGGCAAATTTTCTGCCGCAGCTCAAACTGCCAGCGAGAAACTACTGTGAACCCCTGCCCGTGCGACTGTACCCTAAAAACACTACACTACACTAACACACAATAAAATGAAAAGTAAAAAACACTACATATACACATACCCCTACACAGCCCCCCTCCCCAATAAAAATGAAAAACGTCTGGTACGCCACTGTTTCCAAAACGGAGTCTCCAGCTGTTGCAAAACAACTACTCCCAGTATTACCGGACAGCCATTGACTGTCCAAGCATGCTGGGAGTTTTACAACAGCTGGAGGCACCCTGTTTAGAAATCACTGGCGTAGAATACCCCTATGTCCACCCCTATGCAATCCCTAATTTAGGCCTCAAATGCGCATGGCACTCTCACTTTGGAGCCCTGTCGTATTTCAAGGCAACAGTTTAGGGTCACATATGGGGTATCGCCCTACTCGGGAGAAATTGTGTTGCAAATTTTGGGGGATATTTTCTGCTTTTACCATTTTTAAAAATGTAAAATTTTTGGGAAAACAAGCATTTTAGGTAAAAAAAAAAAACTTTTTTACATATGCAAAAGTCGTGAAACACCTGTGGGGTATAAAGGTTCACTTAACTCCTTGTTGCGTTCACCGAGGGGTCTAGTTTCCAAAATGGTTTGCCATGTGTTTTGTTTTTTTTTTGCTTTCCTGGCACCATACGGGCTTCCTAAATGCGACATGCCCCCCGAGCAAAATTTGGTCTCAAAAAGCCAAATATGACTCCTTCTCTTCTGAGCATTGTAGTTAGCCCAGCATTCAGGCCAACTTATGGGGTACCTCCATACTCAGAAGAGATGGGGTTACAAATTTCGGGGGTATTTTCTGCTATTAACCCTTGCAAAAATGTGAAATTTGGGGGGAAACACATTTTTGTGAAATTTTTTTAATTATTTTTTTACGTATGCAAAAGTCGTGAAACACCTGTGGGGTATTAAGGCTCACTTTATTCCTTGTTACGTTCCTCAAGGGGTCTAGTTTCCAAAATGGTATGCCATGTGTTTTTCTTTTGCTGTTACTTTACATAGACATATGAGGTATGTCCTTACTCGAGAGAAATTGGGCTACAAATATAGGTATAAATGTTCTCCTTTTACCCCTTGTAAAAATAAAAAAATTGGGTCTACAAGAACATGCGAGTGTAAAAAATGAAGATTGTGAATTTTCTCCTTCACTTTGCTGCCATTCCTGTGAAACACCCAAAGGGTTAAAAAGCTGACTGAATGTCATTTTGAATACTTTGGGGGATGTAGTTTTTATAATGGGGTAATTTGTGGGGTATTTCTAATATGAAGACCCTTCAAATCCACTTCAAACCTGAACTGGTCCCTGAAAAAAAGTGAGTTTCAAAATTTTGTGAAAAATTGGAAAGTTGCTGCTGAACTCTGAAGCCCTCTGGTGTCTTCCAAAAGTAAAAACTTGTCAATTTTATGATGCAAACATAAAGTAGACATATTGGAAATGTGAATGAAAAATATATATATTTGGAATATCCATTTTCCTTACAAGCAGAGAGCTTCAAAGTTAGAAAAATGCTAAGTTTTCAAATTTTTCATCAAATTTTGGGATTTTTCACCAAGAAAGGATGCAAGTTACCACAAAATGTTACCACTATATTATTTTGTGGCAGGGTACAGCCCAGACTTTTCAGGACTTTATCAAATCCCTAAATAATAGGGCTTTTCTTCACTTTTGAGATACAGGAGAAATGCCTAGCTTTTTTGGACATTATGATTTACAAACATGACATTGGTACCTTGCGAACTACTGTGCATAGAAAAGCTACTGCCACCAATAGCCTCCTGAGGTGGGAGAGCTGCCACCCGGGACCCCTTAAACAGGGTATCCCGCGGGGGCAGTACCTCTGCCTCAGGAGGAATTGCTCAGAGAGGTGTGACTTCGTGAGGAGGCTGGGAAACTTCGTAAAAGGTTCAAAAATAGAGGCTACCCCTCGCATGTTCTCTCAGCAGCATATCAACATGCACTTGCTACACCCAGGGAATCATTACTTATACCCTGACCCAGGGAAGACCAGTCAGGGGGGACTACGAGAGTAATAGCGACATTTGGGTCCACCAAAATGCGTGAGATCCTTAACAGACAGTGGGATATACTTAGAGTGGACCCTGATATACGGGATAAGATCCCAGAGGCACCCCTACTGACTTTTAGAAGAGGTCGTAACTTAGGTGACATACTGACACAAAGCCATCTTCCCCCGAGGTCACTGGGAAATACCTGGTTAGAGCAAAGACCTAGACAATTGGGGTGTTTTCCTTGTGGACACTGTAAGGCATGCATCAACATCAGCAGGTCTCAGATATTTGTTAATGAGTCCACTGGAGAACAGTTCAGATTGAGAGAGTTTATTAATTGTTCTACAGTATCAGTTATCTATCTAGCCACCTGTCCATGTGGTAAAAAATACGTGGGCAAGACTAGGAGAGCATTCAAGACCAGGATTCTTGAACACCTGGGTGATATTCGACATCGGAGGGAAAAGCCCCTTGCAAGGCACATCAATGATACTCACCATGGCCTGACAGATAACCTTAAATTTATGGGTATAGAAAAAGTATGGCCATCAACAAGGGGAGGGGAATTGGACCGTGTACTCTTGCAAAGGGAGTGCAGGTGGATTTACAAGTTGGACACCTGTACTCCATCTGGCCTGAACGAACAGGTCAATTATGCCAGTTTTTTGTAGATTGATCTGAGGGTACCCCCCGTTTTGGTGACTATAGGCAGTTAGTGGAGGCTTTAGTAAGCCTAAAGTCAGTGTCACCAATATTTTCCGGGACCTATTAGGCAAGTAGGAGGCTCGGGAGCAGGCCCGCCCTTATTAGGGCAGTATTCCCTGCCTAGGCACTAGGGCTATAGAACCAGTGTAGGGGAAGGCAGGTCCCCGTGGCCCCCGCTATCCTCCCGTCATGTAGCCTAATTAGTTTACCCTCCGGGGGGTACCCTATTAAACTTAAACTCAAACTATCATAATTAAGCATGAGTTAATATAGGGTTCCAATAATCCGGCCTCACCCGCGGAGTCTGTCCATTCTGAGCACTTAGGGTATATATATATCTATACCCTCTGATCTTTGTTAAACATAAATTATGTATGTAGATATGTTTCCTCGGACTAGTTTCGGTATTACTATTATTATTATGGGAGTCACCAATGAATTATGGTAATAGTGCCCAGTCATATAGGGCACCTTGACTTTTCATGATGTATTGATATATCCTTCGGTCCGGTTAACACGTAGCCTGGCTTTTCTATGCACCTATTATATTTACAAGTTTTTCTCAGTCGTAATGCTCATTAAATAATCTGTGAATAGGTTTAGGATACATACTCACCCCCTATTCCGCTAGTTCCTCTCTAATTTGCTTTAATTATTTAATTATTATGAAAATACCAGCATACAATAGAGTTTACTATAGCCGTAATCACATGACTCTTTTGTTTTGTTTTTATCACGGCCGTCACCTGACCGCGCGCTGCATGATTATCGCCAACCCTCTATGACGTCTTTCAGGTGCGCGGCGGAAGTGACGCGTGGCTCGGCCAGTGCATAAGACGTCACACGCCATGAACCCAGGTACGGAAGCGCATTAGCAGCCGGCAACCACTGCAAGGCTCCCCGCCATTGCGAGTTATAGCGCACCGTCCTGGGATCACGGATACCGGCAGACTGGAACTGTGAGTAGCCGCATACTGCGGAAGAGTGTTTCTCCTTTTCAGGTATCAGCTGGACCGTTACTGATAGGGGCCTTTCTCCATGTGCTTTCCTTTTTAGGTTTTCTGGAAAAATATCCACGGCACAGTGAGTGTATGCTCCGTATGAACTGTTCATGTGCTTTATTATGGTTGGAGCATATAAATGATACCGGTACCTCTTCTGTTGTGCTTTCTTTGCAGGTGTATAACACCTACACTCTCCTATTGGACAGTCAAATATAATGCAGATAGCAATAAACATCAATATCTATATACACCTACACTTGCTATCCCTCACCAATAACCACAATCAAGTAGTATCAAAAGACATCTTTATTATTAACAAAATTGAATTACAAAAATACACAATAGTAGAAAAAGACGCAACCCCTAACCCCTAAAAAACACACACCCCAAAATAGCATGGGAATCCCGGGCCTTTCTTTGCAGGTGGCCTGACACAGACAGTCTTTGCCGTGATCTTTAAGTCATATCTGCTTATTCATAGGGTGCTCTTAGTACCACAATTTTATTAAGGTATTTCAAGCTTTGTCCTTTGTCTCTCATGATGACGCCATATTATTAATGGCAGAAACGCGTTGAGAGCGACACCCTGTATGCTTGATACTGTATCTGGAGTAAGATCCATATCACTACCAGAACATTTATATTTATTATTTTGGATTATTTGAGCACTATTATTTGATGACAATTTTAACTTTTTATCATTAAAAGTTAAGTATTATATGCACCTCCCCAGGGATTTAATTTGAATTATCCCCTTTATTATTTAATATATTGCTGGGAGTCTACTCTTGCCCCTTGCAGGCATTACATTCTAATAGCAAGCTCTATAATAAGGGAAATAAGAAATAATTATAGCTTAAATATTGTTGTATTGTTCTAATGATTGTTCTAAAATTATATAAATACATTTTATTACTATCAAATTATCAAAGATGATCAAAATGGAGTCACATCAGGTTCTGTTCATAGCAGATACGTAACCATGGCAACTCCAAGAAACAAAGAAAGAGTCTTGGTGACATCACGTGATGTCATAGAATTCTGGAGGCATTACATTGCTGACAGTGTCCAGACCTTCAGTCTGTAGATTGTTACAGAGCGGTTTGCATTTCCCTTGCGGTTTTTGCCTTTTGTGCCTTTTTTCTTCATCTGCTATGGAGATTAAAGGATTGGGGTTCATCCCCCTCTTCCTGGCCCTCTGGTGTATGGTCTGGATCTCCACCAGCTACACCATCACCATGATCCAAGGCCATGCTGATTCCCCACTGGTATACATCAGTGAGACGGGGATTTTCTTTCCTGAACAGATCCCATTCTGTTTAGGATTTATAGGGATGGCCATAGCCTCTCTGGGTCTGACATGGCTGAATTATAGGTTCATCTTGTTCCATCGTGAAGACTTTGGACCCCGTCAGCCATTGATCCAGAAGACCCTACTAGTCATCGCTTGGTCATCCTGTGTCCTGACTGTCATCATGTCAGTATTTTCAACCAAAGACTACCCGATGATTCATCTCATCGCCGCCATGACTACATTCATATGTGCTGGAACATACAACATGTGTCAATCCATCCTCCTGTACAAAGTGCCCGGAACATCAAGAGTCATCTGCCATGTTAGAGCCATCTGCTCTGCCATGGCCCTTGCCTGTGTGTTTCTTATTATCAGAAGTGGGGTCATTGTATACACCCACCTGTGTGCTGGAGAATGTAAAGAGATGAGTGAAGCCTTTGTCAAGATCATCGAGTGGTCAATGCTGGTCCTCACCCTGCTGACATATGTGACTTACTATTTCATCCTGCAACACCTATTGTTGACCATGTCCAGGAACACCTGCAGCATCTCCCTAAGGGTTAAGATCGATGCCTTTGGAGTATAGAGGACCATGCAGAACATCATAAGAACCTGTCATCTGTATGTTGGAGTTGGAATTTCACGCCACAGCCCAGAACTTACTACTGGAACAACTAGAACTGCGGCAACTCTAGAGATAAAGACCTAGAGCCAAGAGATCCAACGGCACCAACCTCTCTCCATAACAACAAGAAGGAGGAAGAAAACAGATTGTTATGTTCTTATAATAAATGTCTTATCATTTAAAAAAAATATGGAAATCTCATGTTTGTCTTTGTAGTCTTAAACTCTTTATATGTATAGAAATATATGTATCTTAATTTTTATTCTGGCTGCACAATATACAGTGGTCCCTCAACATATGATATTTATTGGTTCCAGTAGAACCATCATATGTTGAAACCATCATATGTCGAGTACATATGTCTATGTAAAAATGGTAATTGGTTCTGGGGCCTTGGAACCATTGTATGTTGAATACATATCTCTATGGTAAACTGCTAATTGGTTCTGGGATGACCATTGTATGTGGAGTGTATGGGGAGTGTTTAACAAACCAGGGTGCCTCCAGCTGTTGCACAACTACAACTCCCAGCATGCATGCACAGCCATTGACTGTCTGGGCATGCTGGGAGTTATAGTTTTGCAACAGCTGGAGGCACACTGATAGGGAAACATTGATGTATGGGGTGTATAGTGTGTATATGTATTGTATGTGATGTGTGACATTGCATACAGTACTGTACAGTTCTTTAAATACCTTCAGGGGGGACAGAATTTCCTCCATTACGATCCTGCCGACTACAGCTCTATAGGAAAGGAAGGGGAGGGCAGCCAGCAGCTCATTGGATGCCTGCAGCAAGATGCTGCAGGCTATTGGCTATAGCTGCACTGGGGGGGGGGGTGGGGCTTACACAGGGCTCACAGTGGAAGCCTGCGTGAGTTAGCAGGACAGCAACAGGAGGCAGAACGGGGGACACGGGGCACATTAAACAACTATCTGTCAGTTGCTGAAGTTGTCAGCGCTGTCAGATAGCTGTTTGTACGATGGCCCCGACACACAGCAGCATCATATGTCGATGCCGCCTTCAACATATGATGGGCTCTGAGAGGCCATCATATGCTGAAATGATCATATGTCAAGGCCATCATAAGTCGGGGGGGGTCACTGTATTGCAATAGAATCAGGATTTTTGCATTTTACGATGTAGCGATTTCATCCTTGGCCAAACTTTGCGATTACTTTAGCGATGTTAGGAGGAGAAACAGTGGGCCACAGGCTGGAGTTGCGGTGCATGGGAGCCAAATTAATTCTATATGAAAAACAAAACCCTTCCAGTACTTATCAGCTGCTGTATACTACAGAGGAAGTTGTGTAGTTCTTTTCTGCCTGACCACAGTGCTCTCTGCTGCCACATCTGTCCATGTTAGGAATTATCTGGAGCATGATAGGTTTGCTATGAGGATTTGCTCCTGCTCTGGACAGTTCCTGACACAGAAAGAGGTGGCAGCAGAGAGCACTGTGCTAAGACTGGAAACAACTACACAACTTCCTCTGTAGTTTACGAGAGCTGATAAATATTGGAATGATTAAGGTTTTTAACCACTTAGAGACCACAGGCGTACAGGTACGCCTTCGCTCCCTGGTACTGGACTGGGGTGACTGATGATATCGATCAGCAGGCACCCCGCGCAAATGCCCACACACGTCGGCGATCGACACAAATCGCTGGTGAATTTACACTTTGACCCGGTGACCTGTAAAATAAGGGGGATCGGGGTTGTCCAAGACACCCACAATCCCCCTGAAGGGATAGGAGTGAGGTGGCAAGGGTGCCACCCTACTATCCTTGCTATTGGTCGTCTAGAAGCAAAGACCAATAGCAGATCGGGAGAGGGGGGTTAACTTTCGGTTTCGGTTTCCCAGCCTATTGTGGGTGGGCAGAACGGGGAAACCGAGGAGGACCTGCGCTGAAGTCAACTTACCCATCGGCGGCAGCAGCAGGCGGCAATCGGCGGCAGAAGAGGACGGCGACGCGACTCCCTGGATCCTACGGAAGCCGATGAGTTGCCTAGCAACATCTAGAGGGCTACAGTCTGAGACCACTAAACTGTAGCCCTCCAGAAGTTGCAAAACTACACCTCCCAGCATGCCCAGACAGTTGTTTGCTGTGTGGGCAAGCTGGGAATTGTAGTTTTGCAACAGATTGAGGGCTACAATTTGGAGATCACTGTGCAGTGGTCTCTAAACTGTGGCCCTCTAGATCTTGCAAGACTACAACTCCCAGCATGCTCTATGGCAATCAATACATGCTGGGAGTTGTAGTTTTGCAACAGCTGGAGGCACACTGGTTGGTAAAATACTGAGTTAGGTAACAGAACCTAACTGAAGGTTTTCCAACCAGTGTGCCACCAGCTGTTGCAAAACTACAACTCCCAGCATGCATGGTCTGTCAGTGCATGCTGGGAGTTGTAGTTTTGAAACAGCTGGAGGTTTTTACTGGGTACATTCACACGGGCGAGTTTACAGTGAGTTTCCTACTTCAAGTTTGAGCTGCGACAAATTTTTTGCCGCAGCGCAAACTCCTAGCGGGAAACTCATTGTAAACCCCCACCAGTGCGAATGTACCCTAAAAACACTACACTAACACATAATAAATTGTAAAACACTACATATACACCCCCTTACACTGTTCCCCCCAATAAAAACGAAAAACGTATTGTACGGCAGTGTTTCCAAAACGGAGCCTCCAGCTATTGCAAAACAAAAACTCCCAGCATTTCCGGACAGCCACTGACTCTCCAGGCATGCTAGGAGTTTAGCAACAGCTGGAGGCACCCTGTTTGGGAATCACTGGCGTAGAATACCCCTAAATTCACCCCTATGCAATCCCTAATTTAGTCCTCAAGTGCGCATGGCGCTCTCTCACTTCGGAGCCCTGTCGTATTTCAAAGAAACAGTTTAGGGCCACATATGGGGTATTTCCATACTTGGAAGAAATTGCACTACAAATTATGGGTGTCTTTTTCTCCTTTTACCCACTATGAAAATGAAAAGTTGGGGTCTACACCAGCCTGTTAGTTTAAAAAAAAAAATGTGCACTAACATGCTGGTGTTGCCCCATACTTTTTATTTTCACATAAAAAAAGACCCACATATGTGGGCCTAAAATGCTCTGCGGACGCACAACAAGGCTCAGGAGTGAGAGCGCACTATGTACATTTGAGGCCTAAATTGGTGATTTGCACAGGGGTGGCTGATTTTACAGCGGTTCCGACATAAACGCAAAAAAAATACATACCCACATGTAACCCCATTTTGGAAACTACACTCCTCATGGAATGTAACTCTGGGTATAGTGAGCCTTAACACCCCTCAGGTGTTTGACGAATTTTCATTAACCCGTACAGGACCCATGGCGTATGGATACGCCTTCTGTACCTGGGTCTTAAGGACCCAAGGCGTACCTGTACACCCGTGGGAATTTCGGTCCCCGCCTCACGCCGGGGGGGACCGGACCGGGTTGCGCAAATGCCCAGGGGGGTCATCAGACCTCCCCATGTCGGCGATCGGTGCAAATCGCAACAAGTGAATTCACCCGGTGACCCGGAATATAATGGGGATAGTGGTTGTCTAAGACACCCACGATCCCCCTGAAGGAATAGGAGTGAGGTGGCACCCCTCCTATCCCTGCTATTGATCAGCAGACGCGATGACTAGAGATGAGCGAACTTTTCAAAAATTTGATTCGGCCGATTCACCGAATTTTCCGAAAAAGTTTGTTTCGATCCAAATTTTTTCGTGGCGAACCTATATTAACCCGTTAAGGACCAAGGACGTACAGGTACGTCCTTGGTCCTGCTCCCGTGATATAACGCGGGGTTACACGGTAACCCCACATCATATCACGGCGTCATAGTGAAGCCGGGACTCGCCGCTAATAGTGCGCAGCGCCGATCGTGGCGCCGCGCGCTATTAACCCTTTAGCCCCGCGCTGAGAGCTGAGCCGCGCAGCTAAAAGTGAAAGTAAAAGCTGCCAGTTAACTCAGTGGGCTGTTCGGGATAGCGGGATAGCTACATCATGGCATCCCGAACAGCTTACAGGACAGCGGGAGGGCCCCTACCTGCCTCCTCGCTGTCCGATTGCCGAATGACTGCTCAGTGCCTGAGATCCAGGCAAGAGCAGTCAAGCGGCAGAATCATCGATCACTGGTTTCCTATGAGAAACCAGTGATCAATGATAAAGATCAGTGTGTGCAGTGTTATAGGTCCCTATGGGAGCTATAACACTGCAAAAAAAAAGTGAAAAAGAAAGTGAATGAATATCATTTAACCCCTCCCCTATTAAGTTTGAATCACCCCCCTTTTCCCATAAAAAAAAAAAAAACACAGTGTAAATAAAAATAAACATATATGGTATCACCGCGTGCGGAAATGTCCGAATTATAAAAAGTGTTGGCAGCATGAGGAGACCATCTAGTGGCTGAATGGCACAGCGTGGAGGTGTTGGCAGCATGAGGACACCATATAGTGGCTGAATGACACAGCTTGGATGAGGCTGAAGCATGAGGACACCATATCGTGGCTGAATGACACAGCGTGGAGGTGTTGGCAGCATGAGGAGACCATATAGTGGCTGAATGGCACAGCGTGGAGGTGTTGGCAGCATGAGGACACCATATAGTGGCTGAATGACACAGTGTTGACATGTTGGCAACATGAGGAGACCATATAGTGGCTGAATGACACAGCGTGGAGGTGTTGGCAGCATGAGGAGACCATATAGTGGATGAATGGCACAGCCCGGAGTTGCCAGCAGCATGAGTAGGCACTAGGCCTTCACAATCCCTAAGATTAAAAGATGAATTAAGAAATTTAAACCAAAGATTTTGGATAGCGGGTGCTACCTATGAGAAAATTTAAAATTCCCAGACCCAGGCCCCACAGCGGCATCAGTAAACCGTATATTGCCTGAATGACAAAGCCTGAAGTTGGCTGATGCATGAGTACACAGCAGGGCTTCACAATCCCCCCCCCCCCCCCCAAAAAAAACAACAACACAATTTTAGAAATATTTTAAAAAGATTTTGGATAGCGGGTCCTATATATGAGAAAATTTGAAATTCCCAGACCAAGGCCCAGCAGCGCCATCATTTTTTCATTTGAAAATTTATACAAACTTTCAGTGTCCCGGACCCCAGCGTGTGGGTACGAAGTACCAAATCCAACAAGCCCCCACAGCAACATCAGTAAAGCATATATTGCCTGAATGACACAGCCTGGGGTTGGCTGATTCACAAGTACACAGCAGGGCTTCACAATCCCCCCCCCCCCCCCAAAAAAAAAAAAAACAACACAATTTTTGAAATTTTTGAAAAAGATTTTGGATAGCGGGTGCTACCTATGAGAAAATTTAAAATTCCCAGACCCAGGCCCCACAGCGGAATCAGTAAACCATATATTGCCTGAATGACACAGCCTGGAGTTGGCTGATGCACGAGTACACAGCAGGACTTCACAATCCCACCCCCCAAAAATCAACACAAGTTTAGAAATTTTTGAAAAAGATTTTGGATAGCATGTGCTACCTATGAACCATTTGAAGAACAGCGTGACACCGCCGTGCCCTGCACACATGGTATGCTGAAGGGCCACTGAGACTTGTTCGGGCAGTGGAGGCTTAAGACACAGTGGAGGATGTGGAGGCGGAGTAGCACATTGTCACAGGACCAACGGGCTGTGAGAGTGTAACAGGAAGCAGCATTTAGTACACACAGGGCTTCCGAATCCCAAAGAAAAAACAACCATTTTTAAACAAATTTTTAGAATACGGTATATGCCGGCGTATAAGACGACTGGGTGTATAAGACGACCCCCAACTTTTACAGTTAAAATGTAGAGTTTGGGATATACTTGCTGTATAAGATTACCCCTCCTACCGCGATATACAGAACCTTGTAGTTTCCCCCACATTAGGCAGCATGTTCCCCCACATTAGTAGGCAGCATGTTCCCTCACATTAGGTTGGCAGTACAGTTCCCCCACATTAGGTAGGCAGTATAGTTCCCCCCACATTAGGTAGGCAGTATAGTTCCCCCCACATTAGGTAGGCAGCATGTTCCCCCATATTAGGTAGGCAGTATAGTTCCCCCCCACATTAGGTAGGCAGCATGTTCCCCCACATTAGGTTGCCAGTTCCCCCACATTAGGTTGCCAGTTCCCCCACATTAGATTGCCAGCTCCCCAACATTAGGTCGGGAGTTCTCCAACATTAGTAGGCAGCTCCCCCACATTAGTAGCAGTTCCCCCCCACAATAGTAGGCAGCTCCCCCCATAATAGTAGGCAGCTCCCCCCCATAATAGTAGGCAGCTCCCCCCCATAATAGTAGGCAGCTCCCCCCATAATAGTAGGCAGCTCCCCCCCCTATAATAGTAGGCAGCTCCCCCCCATAATAGTAGGCAGCTCCCCATTTAATAGTAGGCAGCTCCCCCCCCTATAATAGTAGGCAGCTCCCCCCATAATAGTAGGCAGCTCCCCCCCTAATAGTAGGCAGCTCCCCCTGTAATAGTAGGCAGCTCCCCCCATAATAGTAGGCAGCTGACCCCCATAATAGTAGGCAGCTCCCCCCCATAATAGTAGGCAGCTCCCCCCCATAATAGTAGGCAGCTCCCCCCCCCCCATAATAGTAGGCAGCTCCCCCCATGATAGTAGGCAGCTCCCCCTATAATAGTAGGCAGCTCCCCCTATAATAGTAGGCAGCCCCCCCCCCATAATAGTAGGCAGCTCCCCCTATAATAGTAGGCAGCTCCCTCCCATACTAGTAGGCAGCTCCCCCTATAATAGAAGGCAGCTACCCCCCATAATAGTAGGCAGCTCCCCCCATAATAGTAGGCAGCTCCCCCCCATAATAGTAGGCAGCTCCCCCCCATAATAGTAGGCAGCTCCCCCTATAATAGTAGGCAGCTCCCCCTATAACAGTATGCAGCTCCCCCTATAATAGTAGGCAGCTCCCCCTATAATAGTAGGCAGCTCTCCCCCATAATAGTAGGCAGCTCCCCCCATAATAGTAGGCAGCTCCCCCCCATAATAGTAGGTAGCTCCCCCTATAATAGTAGGCAGCTCCCCCCATAATAGTAGGCAGCTCCCCCCCATAATAGTAGGCAGCTCCCCCCATAATAGTAGGCAGCTCCCCCCCATAATAGTAGGCAGCTCCCCCCATAATAGTAGGCAGCTCCCCCTATAATAGTAGCGGGTGCTACCTATGAGAAAATTTGAAATTCCCAGGCCCAGCAGCGGCATCAGTAAACCATATATTGCCTGAATGACACAGGCTGGAGTTGGCTGATGCATGAGTACGCACCAAAGCTTCACAATCCCTAATAAAAAAGAGAAACACTTTTGACAAAATTTTTTACGAAAATTTAGGACAGCGGGTGCCCTCTATATATTACCAGAATGACGCAGCCTGGAGTTGGCTGCAGCATGAGGAGACCATTGAAATGTCAGATTTTTTTATTTGAAATTTTAATAAAAATTTGTGTCCCGGACCCTGCCGTGTGGGTACAAAGGACCTAATCTCACAAGCACCCACAGGGCTCATGTGGCCGTAAGATGTAGGCGCAACGTCTCCATAGCCCTGACCGTCCATTTTTGTACCTTTGTTTAAGAACAAGCACATATCCAAGAGTCCAGAATACTCTATAATGCAGGATGGTGGACCACCAAAAGACATTCTTCTATAAAATAATTTTTTATGAAATAAAGTAGCAGAGTTCATCCTTCTCCATATTTTTTTTGAAAATTTTACTTAAAAAATCACACGCAACAAGCGTTCAATGGTGTAATGGTTATTATTCTGAAAATTCAAGTTTATAACTGTGATAATTATCAGAAAATTTGAAAAAAAAACACTTCCCAAGAGTGTTTAATAACCCCATACATTGCACCATAAATGTTGAAATTTAAATTAAGCATGTATGTATTTCAAAAATACTAAAATTAAAGGCCCAAGCCCAGAAGCATCATGAAGTCAAGTAGTTCCTGAAAGACACAGGAGCAGTCAGGAGTAGGCATCAGCAGTACCCAAAAGGCTTCAATAATCCCTTACATTACACGATCAATCGTGAGATTGAGCAATAACAGGTGTGTTATGCCCTCAGATGTCCGGGGCTGCACGTGCAAAACACTGAACGGACCAGCGTGTGTCTATCTTCACCGACAGGTGGGGGTAACCCGCTGAACCCCGTTCGCGATAGGGATCAGAGATTGCAATTATTTGCCAGGAAAGAAGAATCACAACTAAGTGCGGGTCATAAGCTCGGGTTGATTAAGTCCCTGCCCTTTGTACACAACGCATGTCTCTACTACCGATTGGATGGTTTAGTGAGGTCCTCGGATTGGCCCCGGCGGGGTAGGAGAAGGCCCTGGCAGAGTGCCAAGAATTTAACCCCTTAAGGACCGGAGGTTTTTCCGTTTTTGCATTTTCGTTTTTTGCTCCTTGCCTTTAAAAAATCATAACTCTTTCAAATTTACACCTAAAAATCCATATGATGGCTTATTTTTTGCGCCACCAATTCTACTTTGTAATGACGTCAGTCATTTTGCCCAAAAATCTATGGTGAAGCGGGAAAAAAAATCATTGTGCGACAAAATTGAAAAAAAAAACGCTGTTTTGTAACTTTTGGGGGCTTCCGTTTCTACGTAGTACATTTTTCGGTAAAAATGACAACTGATATGTATTCTGTAGGTCCATACGATTAAAATGATACCCTACTTATATAGGTTTGATTTTGTCGGACTTCTGGAAAAAATCATAACTAAATGCAGGAAAATGAATACGTTTAAAATTGTCATCTTCTGACCCCTATAACTTTTTTATTTTTCCGTGTATGGGGCGGTATGAGGGCTCATTTTTTGCGCCGTGATCTGAAGTTTTTAACGGTACCATTTTTGCATTGATAGGACTTAAATGATATAAAAAGTGACCAAAAATGCACTATTTTGGACTTTGGAATTTTTTTGCGCGCACGCCATTGACCGAGCGGTTTAATTAATGATATATTTTTATAATTCGGACATTTCCGCACGCGGTGATACCACATATGTTTATTTTTATTTACACTGTGTTTTTTTTTTTATTGGAAAAGGGGGGTGATTCAAACTTTTAATAGGGGAGGAGTTAAATGATCTTTATTCACTTTTTTTTTTTCACTTTTTTTTTGCAGTGTCATAGGTCCCATAGGGACCTATAACACTGCACACACTGATCTTCTATGCTGATCACTGGTTTCTCATAAGAAACCAGTGATCAACGATTCTGCCGCATGACTGCTCATGCCTGGATCTCAGGCACTGAGCAGTCATTCGGCGATCGGACAGCGAGGAGGCAGGAAGGGGCCCTCCCGCTGTCCTGTCAGCTGTTCGGGATGCCGCGATTAGCCGCGGCTATCCCGAACAGCTCGACTGAGCTAGTCGGGAACTTTCACTTTCACTTTTAGCCGTGCGGCTCAGCTCTGAGCGCGCGGCTAAAGAGTTAATAGCGCGCGGCGCCGCGATCGTCGCTGCGCGCTATTAGAGGCGGGTCCCGGCTTCACTATGACGCCGGGCCCGCCATGATATGACGCGGGGTTACTGTGTAACCCCGCGTTATATCAGAAGAGCAGGACCAAGGACGTACCGGTACGTCCTTGGTCCTTAAGGGGTTAAAGGTCATTCTTGAAATTTGTATTAAGCATGTATTAGCTACTGCGAAACTTCCAAAAATTAACCTCTTAAGGACCCAGGACGTATGGGTACGTCCTGGGTCCCGATCCTGCGATATAACGCGGGGTCACACGGTGACCCCGCATCATATCGCGGCGGGCCCGGCGTCATAGTGAAGCCGGGACCCGCCTCTAATAGCGCGTGGCACTGATCGCTGAGCCGTGCGCTATTAACCCTTTAGCCGCCCAAAGCTGAGCCGCGCGGCTAAAAACAAAAGTAAAAGGTGCCGGTTAGCTCAGGGAGCTGTTCGGGATCGCAGCGGTATAATCGCGGCATCCCGAACAGCTGGAGCACAGGAGGAGGTCTTCTTACCTTCTCCTGTGCTGTCTGATCGCCGAATGAATGCTTCAAGCCTGAGATCCAGGCTTGAGCATTCAATCGCCGAAAACACTGATTGATCCATTCCTATGGAGATGGATCAATCAGTGTAAAAGATAAGTTAATGCAATGTTATAGCCCCCTATAGGAGCTATAATATTGCATAAGAAAAGTGTAAAAAAATCATTAACCCTTTCAATTATCCCTTCCACTAATAAAAGTTTGAATCACCCGGCATTTCCAAAAATCAAAAAAACATTATGTAAATAATAATAAAAATAAACATATGTGGTATCGCCGCGTGCGGAAATGTCCGAATTATAAAAATATACCGCTTTTTAAACCGCTCGCTCAATGGCGTATGCGAAAAAAAATTCCAAAGTCCAAAATAGCGCATTTTTGATCACTTTTTATACCACAAAAAAGTGAATAAAAAGTGATCAAAAAGTCTGATCAGAACAAAAATGGTACCGCTAAAAACTTCAGATGACATTGCAAAAAATGAGTCCTCAAAGCGCCCTGAACACAGAAAAATAAAAAAGTTATAGGGGTCAAAAAATGACCATTTTAAACGTATACATTTTCCTGCATGTATTCATGATTTTTTTCGGAAGTGATACAAATTCAAACCTATACAAGTAGGGTATAATTTTAACCGTATGGACCTACAGAATAAAGATAAGGTATCATTTTTGACAAAAAATGTACTGCGTAAAAACAGAAGCCCCCAAAACTTACAAAATAGTGTTTTTTCATCAATTTTGTCGCACATTGATTTTTTTTCCCGTTTCACCGTAGATTTTTGGGTAAAATGACTTATGTCATTACAAAGTAGAATTAGTGACGCAAAAATTAAGCAATTATATATAATTTTAGGTGAAAATTTTTAAGAGTTATGATTTTTTAAAGTTAAGGAGGAAAAATTGAAAATGAAAAAACGGAAAAAGCCCGGGTCCTTAAGGGGTTATAGGCCCAAGGCCGGAAGCGTCAATGAGGCAAGTACTTCCTGGAAGACACAGAATGAGTCAGGAGCAGTCATTCGCAGTACCCAATAGGGTTTCATAACCCCTACATTTAACCCCTTAGGACGCAGGACGTACTCAAACGGCCCCTTTTCCGAGTCCATAAGGTTTGAGTACGTCCTGTCAAATCCCGGCCCCCCGCCGCTAGCCGGAGGGGAGCCGGTGCCCGATGCCTGCTGAAATCGTTCAGCAGGCATCGCGGCATATCGCCCAGGGGGGTCATGATGACCCCTCATGTCGGCGATGGACAATTCAGCCCAGCGATCTGCGGCGGATTCTGGGTCAATCGGGTCTCCAGTGACCCGGTGACCCTGAATTACAGGCTGTTCAGGGACGTCTTTGACGGCCCGAACAGCCATAGCCAGCAGGGGTGAGGTGGCACTGGTGCCACCTCACGATCGCCCTGATTCTTCGGCCGGCCGACCAATCAGGGCACCTGCTGCGGGTGTCACTACATATACACATACCCCTACACAGCCCCCCTCCCCAATAAAAATGAAAAACGTCTGTTACGCCACTGTTTCCAAAACAGAGCCTCCAGCTGTTGCAAAACAACTACTCCCAGTATTACCAGACAGCCACTGACTGTCCAGGCATGCTGGGAGTTTTACAACAGCTGGAGGCACCCTGTTTGGGAATCACTGGCGTAGAATACCCCTATGTCCACCCCTATGCAAGTCCCTAATATAGGCCTCAAATGCGCATGACGCTCTCACTTTGGAGCCCTGTCGTATTTCAAGGCAACAGTTTAGGGTCACATATGGGGTATCGCCGTACTCGTGAAAAATTGCCTAACAAATTTTGGGGGGGGGGTATTTTCTGCTTTTACCCTTTTAAAAAATTTTAAATTTTGGGGAAAACAAGCATTTTAGGTAAAAAAAATGCAAAAGTCGTGAAACAACTGTGGGGTATAAAGGTTCACTTAACCCCTTGTTACATTCCCCGAGGGGTCTAGTTTCCAAAATAGTATGCCGCGTGTTTTTTGTTTTTTTTGCTTTTCTGGCACCATAGGGGCTTCCTAAATGCGGCATGCCCCCAGAGCAAAATTTGCTTTCAAAAAGCCAAATGTGACTCCTTCTCTTCTGAGACCTGAAGTGTTTTCTGAATCGGGAGAAATTGGGCTTCAAATGTTGGGGGGGTTTTTCCGCTATTACCCTTTTTAAAAATGTAAAACTTTTGGGAAACCAATTTTAGGAAAAAAATTTTTTTTTAAATATGCAAAAGTCATGAATCACCTGTGGGGTATTAAGGTTCACTTTATCCCTTGTTCTTCAAGGGGTCTAGTTTCCAAAATGGTATGCCATGTGTTTTTTTTAAAGGTGACATGCCCCCCAAAAACCCTTTGTTGCTCCTTCCCTTCTGAGCCCTCTACTGCGCCCGCCGAACACTTTACATAGACATATGAGGTATGTCCTTACTCGAGAAAAATTGGGTTTCAAATACAGTGACCCCTCGACTTACGATGGCCCCGACATATGATCATTTCAACATATGATGGCCTCTCAGAGCCCATCGTATGTTGAAGGCAGCATCGACATATGATGCTGCTGTTTGTCTGGGCCATCGTACAAACAGCTATCTGACAGCGCTGACAACTTCAGCAACTGACAGATAGTTGTTTAATGTGCCCCGTGTGTCCCGTTCTGCCTCCTGTTCCTCACATGCTGTCCTGCTAACTCATACAGGCTTCCACTGTGAGCTCCGTGTAAGCCCCGCCCACCCAGTGCAGCCATAGCCAATAGCCTGCAGCATCTTGCTGCAGGCATCCAATGAGCTGCTGGCTGCCCTCCCCTTCCTTTCCTATAGAGCTGTAGTTGGCAGGATCGTAATGGAGGACATTCTGTCCCCCCTGAAGGTATTTAAAGAACTGTACAGTACTGTATGCAATGTCACACATCACATACAATACATATACACACTATACACCCCATACATCAATGTTTCCCTATAAGTGTGCCTCCAGCTGTTGCAAAACTATAACTCTCGGCATGCCCAGACAGTCAATGGCTGTACATGCATGCTGGGAGTTGTAGTTGTGCAACACCTGGAGGCACCCTGGTTTGTTAAACACTCCCCATACACTCCACATACAATGGTCATCCCAGAACCAATTAGCAGTTTCCCATAGAGATATGTATTCAACATACAATGGTTCCGAGGCCCCAGAACCAATTACCATTTTTACATAGACATATGTACTCGACATATGATGGTTTCAACATATGATGGTTCTACTGGAACCAAATAATATCATATGTTGAGGGACCACTGTACAAGTAAAAATTTTCTCCTTTTTACCCCGTGCAAAAATTCAAAAATTGGGTCTACAAGAACATGCGAGTGTAAAAAATTAAGATTGTGAATTTTCTCATTCACTGTGCTGCTATTCCTGTGAAACACCTAAAGGGTTAAAACGCTGACTGAATGTCATTTTGAATACTTTGGGGGGTGCAGTTTTTATAATGAGGTCATTTGTGGGGTATTTCTAATATGAAGACCCTTCAAAACTGAACTGGTCACTGAAAAATAGTGAGTTTGAAAATTTTGTGAAAAATTTGAAAATTGCTGCTGAACTTTGAAGCCCTCTGGTGTCTTCCAAAAGTAAAAACTCATACATTTTAAGATGCAAACATAAAGTAGACATATTGTATATGTGAATCAAAAAAAAATTATTTTGAATATCCATTTTCCTTACAAGCAGAGAGCTTCAAAGTTAGAAAAAGGCAACATTTTCAATTTTTTCATCACATTTTGGGATTTTTCTCCAAGAAAGGATGCAAGTTACCACAAAAATTTACCACTATGTTAAAGTAGAATATGACACGAAAAACAATCTCGGAATCAGAATGATAACTAAAAGCATCCCAGAGTTATTAATATTTAAAATGACAGTGGTCAGAATTGCAAAAAATGGCCGAGTCCTTAAGGTGAAAAAGTCCTTAAGGGGTTAAACATCAATGTTGAAATTTGCATTAAGCATGTAGTTAGCTACTGCTAAACAACCAAAAATTGAAGTCCCAAGGCCTGAGGCATCAGGGAGGCAAGTAGTTCCTGAAAGACACAGAATGAGTCAGGAGCAGTCATTTGCAGTACCCAAGAGGGTTTCATAACCCCTTACATTTAAAGATCAATGTTGAAATTTGCATTAAGCATGTATTTAGCTACTGCTAAACTTAAAAAAATTAAAGGCCCAAGGCCAGAAGCATCAGTGAGGTAAGTAGTTCCTGAAAGACACAGGATGAGCCAGGAGCAGACAATGGCAGTACCAAAGAGGGTTTCATAACCCTAATTGATAACTAGTGTTGCTCGCGAATATTCGCAATGCGAATTTTATTCGCGAATATGCGAATATTTGCGAATATAGCACTATATATTCGTAATTACGAATATTCTTTTTTTTTTTTTTTTTCACAGTACACATCACAGTGATCACCGCTCTCTGTTTCCAGCTTGTGTGGTGTAAAGAAGGCTCAAATACTACTGTGTGAGACTGGCGAGCGAATTTTCGCATATGCGAAAATTTGCATATGCTAATTTTAGCATATGCAAATTTCCCTTATGCTAATTTTGCACATGCTAATTTTCGCATATGTTAATTTTCACATTCGCGAATTTTCACATATGCGAAAATAAAACGAGAATATTACAGATATGCGAATATTCGCAAATATATGACGAATATTCGCAAATTCGAATATGACCTATGCCGCTCAACACTATTGATAACCCAAGAGGGTTTCATAACCAACAATAATTGGGAAATGTTGGTGTAGCAGCATGGTCAATCTACTCTAAGGCATCTGGCATTGGTGGCTGGAAATCCTGGCTGATCCATCCCTGATTCATCTTGACAAACGTCAGTCTCCCCACATTTTTAGTGGACAGACGAGTTCGCCTAGGGGTGACTATGGCCCCGGCCGCACTAAACACCCGCTCTGATGGCACACTACTGGCCGGGTAGGACAGCTTTTCCAGGGCAAACTCTGCTATTTGTGGCCATAAATCAAGTTTGGCTGCCCAGAAGTCCAGCGGATCTTCAATGGTTGTCGGCATAGTCATGTCAAGGTATGCCACCACCTGCCGATTCAGGTCCTGCTCCATGTCTACCTGCTGCTGATGAGTTGCTTCACTATGCGGGTGAAGAAAGCTACTCATCAGCGACTGTAGACTCAGGCTGCTGCTGATTGAGCTGGTACTGCTCCTGCCACCCCTCCCCTCCCCAGCAGCCATGGCAGTGGAAGGTGAGCGCAGAGGGCCCCCTGAGTCAGACCTGCGAGTGGATGGACCATGTTGCTGATAGGTATCAGCCAACTAACTACGTAGAATCTCTCTGTAGTAGGTCAGTTTGTCCTCCCTCTCAGTGGGTGTAAAAAAGGCCCCCATTCTGGGACGGTAGTAAGGGTCTAATAAGGTGGAGATCCAGAAGTCATCCCGCTGATGAATTTTGACAATTCGGAGGTCACTACGCAAGCAACTGAGCATGCATCGTGCCATTTGCGCCAGTGACTCGGAGGGACTAACTGCCTTCATTTCCACTGCATTCTGCCACGGTGTGTCTGGGTCCTCTGTCTCGCCTTCCTCATAACCCTCCAGCTCCTCTGGCTGCTCCTGCTCCTCCTCTCCTGTCCGTTTTTTTTCAACTGTAAATTTTTATTATATTCAGACAGGAAAATACACACCAGAAGGAATGATCGGGGTGACGTACCCCACAGTAAGTGAAAATGCAAGCAAGTAATAATTCAAATCACAACAATCAAGTCAGGTAGTCACAACTGTGACCCAGTAATGCTATAGTTAACAACCGCACATTTGGATCAAGTAGTCCAAGACATGAGGGGGGGAGGGGGGGGGGGGGTGGCTGACTAAGACAACAACGTCAAACAGAAGGGCAAGGGAACAGAAAAAGGAACATACAAAGAAATAGGAAAATGAGTTGAGAGAAGCAAGAAGAGAGGAAAAGGTCCAAAAGGAGCTAAGAGATCAGGGAGGCTGCCTATCCGTGAATCTGTCCCATGGGTCCCATACTGAAAGAAATTGTGAGATAGTGTTATTCAAAGAGGCAGTAAGAGATTCCATAGAGCGAATCTCACGGACCCGGGCCAGGAGTTCACCCTCAGACGGGGGGGAAGTCTGTTTCCAATGTTTTGCAATGAGAGTTTTTGCTGCCAGGATGATGTGTAGAAATAGCTTAAATGGTCGACCAGACAAGGCCCTAGTCGACAAATGTAAGAGATAGATTAAAGGGTCTAGGGGCACCCCGACTCCCAATATGTCATGGATAAGCCGCTGCACCATTACCCAGAATTGAGAGATCAGCGGACAGGACCAGAATATATGGTAAGTGTCCCCCAGTCCCACACCACAACGCCAACATTGCGGGGGGATGTCAGGGTTCAATTTATTGAGGAGGACAGGGGTATGGTACCAACCCATGAGCAATTTGTATTGTGTCTCTTTGTAAGCTGTACATATGGAGGCCCGAGAAGCCCTATCCCAAATTACCCTCCACTGAGGAATTGTAATAGAAGTGTTAAGGACTTCCTCCCAGCGATCCATATAACGGTGGGAGGGGAGGGTTCCGTCCGCGGGGGAAATTAGGAGGGAGTAAATACTCGAGAGCAGTCCCTTCGTCTGTGGTCCACTCCTACACAACCTCTCAAAACTCGTAGGGAGCGAAACCACTAGCGAGCCCCTCCGAGAGGATAGGTAATGTCGGAGCTGGGTATAGTGAGTGAACGCAGAGGCTGGGAGTTCCCAACGAGATTTCAGGTCATCAAAAGACAGAAGAGTCCGAGTAATAGGATGTACCACATCAGCCCAGCAGAACAAACCCCTCGAGCCCCATTCCCGAACCATAAGTGAGGTGCCTCCAGGAGGGAAGTCAGGGTGGTAGAGGAAAGACTGCATTGGGGAGAAAGGGGATAGGAGTCGGAATCGCCTGGAACAATAAGTCCAGACATATCTCGTGAAAGACATAGGACCTAAAAGGGTGCATGCAGGGGACGGAAGCGGAAAGGACCACAGGAAAGAATTAGGGTGGACAGGTGCCAACCACAATTTTTCAAGTTCCATCCACTTACTATAAGCAAAGTGAGTAGACCATGCAGCTAGGTGACGGAGGTGTGCGGCCCAATAATATTTTGTGACATCTGGGACCCCCAGACCTCCAGAAACTCGGTTCGCCATCATGACCGTCATAGGGAGCCTATGTCGTTTAGCGTCCCAAATGAACCGGAAAATAGCCGACTGAAAGGACCGTAGCATAGCCAACGGAACCCGTACCGGTAACGTTTCGAAAAAATAAAGTAATTTAGGAAGGATGGTCATTTTAACCGCAGCAATTTGCCCGAAAAAGGATATGTATTGCGATTTCCATTTTTCTAGCAAAGAACGTAGCTCTCTGAACAAAGTAGGGAAATTTGCAGAATAGAGCGAGGCATATGTAGGGGTGATGGAGACTCCAAGATATTTAATGGCAGAGGGAGACCAGCGGAAAGAATAGTTAGAACAAAGTAGGGAGACCAGAGAGGGTGGGAGATTTACAGACATTGCTTCAGATTTAGAAAGGTTGACTTTGTAGCCCGATACCAAGCCATATTCATGCAAGAGTTTGTACAGCGCAGGCAAGGACAAGAGAGGGTTAGTGAGGGTAAGTAAAACGTCATCTGCAAAAAGGCAAATCTTAAAGGTCTTCCCATGAAGGGAGATTCCAGAGACATCCGAACTCCCCCGGATCAGAGCCGCCAGCGGCTCTATGCAAAGGGCAAAAATCAGTGGGGACAACGGACATCCCTGTCTAGTGCCGTTATAAAGGGTAAAGGGAGGGGAGGAGTCAGTCGGGAGTTTGAGAGAGGCAGTAGGGGAGGAGTAGAGACCCCGCAGCGCAGTGAGGAAGTCACCAGTGATCCCAAATTTCTGTAGAGTGGCGAACATGAATGGCCAGCCTAATCTATCAAAAGCCTTTTCGGCATCCAAGCTCAATATTAAAGCCTGTTCAGATCGTTTGTTAACAATATCTATAAGATTGACAACCCTTCTAGTATTATCGCCTCCCTGACGACAGGGGATGAAACCCACTTGGTCCTTATGAATAAGGGCGGGGAGGAAACAACAGAGACGAGCTGCCAAAATCTTAGAGAACAACTTCAGATCCGAGTTCAACAGGGCTATGGGCCTAAAGCTGGAGCAATCATGTGGGTCTTTATTAGGTTTAGGAATCAACGTAATCAAGGAATGCAAAAAGGACTGCGGAATCCCTGCCCCCCGCAGAAAAGAATTGAACAGGGGGACCAGTCGAGGGAGAAGGACAGACGAGTAGGTTTTATAGTATAAATAGGTGAATCCGTCAGGTCCTGGAGAGCGCCCAGATGGGAGAGACTTGAGAATTTCAGTGAGTTCCTCCAATACAATGGGAGCGTTCAGGGACTCCCTGTCAGACGCAGAGAGAGTCGGAAGGCTACACCTGGACAGGAACGCCTCCAACACAGCGTCACGCCCTCCCGGATCCGAGGGGAGTTGTGAGGGTAGAGAGTACAATTTGGAGTAATAGTCATGGAGGAGGCGGGAGATGGTGTTAGGGTGATAGTGTAATGTCCCCGCAGCATCCTTCAGGGCAGAAGGAGACTGAGCAGCCGCACGATCCCTTAAACGTCTAGCCAGCATTGTATGGGCCTTGTTGCCCTTTTCATAAAACCTCTGTTTGGCATAAAGCAATTGACGTTCAACTTTATGAAGGGCCAAGTCACCCAATTGGGACCGTGCAACTACCAGCCGTCTCAGTACCGGGAGGGAAGGGTTAGTTAGTAAGAGAGCTTCCAGGGCAGAAATTTGATCCTTAAGTTCCCGGGAGCGGGCCAAGGCATCTCGCTTCAGTCTAGAGCCCAATGCAATACAATGGCCTCTGACCACCACTTTATGTGCCTCCCATAGTACAGCCTGGGAGGACACAGAGCCTTCATTTTCCGCAAAGTAAGTAGTTATGCTATGCAGGATCGAGTCCCGGGAAGAAGGAGTTTTAAGCAAAGAGTCATTGAGACGCCAATGACAACGGCGGGAGAAAGAAGTGAAAGGGGAAAAAGACACAAGAACAGGGCCATGATCCGACCAGGAGATAGGTTCCATGGAAGCAGAGGAGAGCATACGCAGCATTGGGAGGTTCCCGAAAAAATAGTCAATTCGCGTATGGAGTTTATGAGGGTGGGAATAAAAAGAAAAAGAGCGATCGGATGGATGATTAATACGCCAGAGGTCATAGAGCCCTGCCGAACGAATCAACCGACGAAAAAATGCAGAGAGACGCAACTGAGGGGCAGGTGGTGGGGAGTCCGTTAGGGAGTAGCGATCGGCAGAGGGAGAAAAAACCAAGTTAAAGTCCCCGCCCAGCAGCCAGGCGGAGGTTGGGTATGCAGACAATCGCTTCAAGACCCGTCGGAGGAAGGGGATTTGTGTAGAGTTCGGGGCATAAACATTACAAAGTAGCAGAGGTTTCCCCCCAAGGGTGCCACATAAAATTACAAACCGCCCTGAGGGGTCAGCATAGGAGGAGGAAACCTGCAAGGGGCAGTGTCGTGAGACTAGGATAGCTACTCCCGCTACCTTCCTGTCCGAGGAGGCCATGTATACCTGAGGGTAGAGGTGTTGTAGGAAGTGAAAGGAGCCCGTCTTGTCAAAGTGTGTCTCCTGAACATAAACAACATCCGCCTTGAGAGCCACCAGCTCCCGTTGTAGGAGACGCCTTTTAGGGAGGGAGTTAAGGCCTTTCACGTTCAGGGAAACGCACTTAGCCATGAGGGGTAGGTGTGGTGTAAGGAAGGTGCCATGGTAAGTACTCACTCAGAGAAGTAGAAAACGCATCAGCGGGCCAGCCCGAGTCCAAAGACCACCATCGTTCAGTACTGGACCTAAAAGAAGAGCAGAGACAGAGAACAGGAGGAGACTCAGAAAGAGAGGGGAAGAGCAGGACACAAAAGGGGGGGGACAAAAGGGAAAGACAAACAGGGATACAAAACGGTAAACAAACCACTGGCACTAGAGCCAGAGAGGAGACCTTAGTAAAACATATCAATAATGCAAGAAGAATAAACAGCAGCGTTACTATATTTGTCATGGCCTCATTGGGGGAAGTGGAAGTACGCATCAGAGGGAGGTCACACCAAAGAATAGAAACCCCTTCCACCCAAGGGCCATGCCAAATCCCTACTGTACAAAGGGAGCCAGAAGGGCACCCGTTATTTTAGAGGCAGCAGTAAAAGACAACTATAGTAAATTGCAAGTAAAAGAACACAGCACCCCGCCAGGTGAAATGAGAACCAAACAAGTAGTCACAGAACGTGTGGGCCCAGAACATAGTTCCAGTATATCCTTCAGGTAGGGTCATGACGTGATCTAGATGTGGATTGAGCAGACCGGCCCCCACCACCTCCACGACGTTTCCCTCTAACTGGCTGCCATACAGGAGGAGGCGGAGGGGGAAGGGGTTGTAGAGCCCAGTCAGGAAGCTTCGGGATTTGGAGATCAAAGGCTGCACAGAACTCCGGGATGTCAGCATGTGAACGTAGAACTGCAGAGCGTCCGTCCCGACGGGCTTGGAGAGCAAACGGGAAGGACCATCTGTAGGGAATCTGTGCCGAGCGTAGAGATGACAGGAGAGGTTGCAACATCTTGCGCTTACGTAGGGTAATCCAGGAAAGATCCTGGAACAGCTGGATAGGTGCCCCATCAAAATCAAAGTCCCGAAGGGTGCGTGATTTAGCCATAATTCTCTCCTTCAGTTGAAAGTCATTGACACAACAAATCACATCCCTTGGAGGGCCAGAGGTAGGGCGAGGGCGGAGGGCCCGGTGGGCTCGATCCAGTGCAATCTTGTGGGACGAGGGTTCACCCAGGATCAAGTTGAAGATAGCTTCCAGAGTAGCATGAAGATCTTCGTCCCGGGTAGCCTCAGGCAATCCACGGACCCTAATATTATTTCTCCTACCCCTGTTGTCAAGGTCTTCCACATGCGAATGCAGGTCACCCAGAAACGCAGATTGAGCAGAGACGGTTTCATGCAGGTTAGCAATGTAGGACCTAGTAGAGTCATGAGCTTCCTCTAAGTCGTCCACTCGGCCTGAGACATGTTGGAGATCTTGGCGCATATCGGCTATTTCGGCCCTGCAGGCCTCTCTGACTTCTGCAATAAGAACCTTGAAGTCCCCCTTTGTCGGCAATTGAGAAAGCAATAGAGAGAGGTCAGGGGTAGCCGGGAGAGGAGCAGGGACCCCCGAACACTCCAACTCAGAATCCAGGCCATCCTCCCAGCCACCGGGCGCTACAGACAAAGAAGGAGCCTCCTGAGGCTGTGTGAGTGTGTTCCGAGGGGCAGGTGCCCCAGGGCGCCCAGCCGAGCTCCTGGAGGCAGACATAGTCCTCTGCGGTTTAGGAGAGGTGCAAGGGATAAGGGCCTCAGTGGGATCAGTCCCAGCAACTTCAGCTGCAAGGTTGTCAGAACCTGGAACTCCAGCAGAGGGCCCAGGCACGAGAGGAGCCGAGAAGGAGGCCAAGGGGACTGTAGGTGACAAGCCCTGTGTCTGGGTATGGGGGAGGAACTGAGGTGATGGCCCTTTAAACAGCACAGCTCCAGGCGAATGCTCTGAGTCCCTGGGGTCCGGGCCTAGCAGGGCCGAGGCTGTTATGAGGGGGTCCAGAGGAGGAGAGGCAGTCCCAGATGGAGGTATGGGGTGAAACAGGGCCGGAGAGGCACCTACCTCCACAGTGCAGCAATCCACAGAAATGGAGCCCAGGTCCCCCGCAGACACCCCCACCTCAGGGGGAGAGGAAGATGGCGGGCAGGCTGTCCCTCCAGGCAGCACACCAAGGTCCGGAGCAGTCAGCGGCAGCAAAGGTGATGGTGCAGGGGTCTCTGTAGAGTCAGGAGGGTAGCCGGGCAGGACCGATCCAATAGCAGAGCGCACCACCGCAGGGCCGACTGAGCGGGAACGGAGCGCGCGCTCGTGGCCTGGTGATGCCGGAGGAGAGGCCGGGGCTGAGGCAGAGACTTGGCGCAGGTATCGTGTAATGGCCCCAGGGAGCTTTTGAGGGTCCGTGCAGGATGGCGGGGTCTTTCGGCGCCGGCGGGTGCCCCTCGGCATGAGAGCACAGGCTGGGAGTGCAAGTTAAGCAAATGTATGGCCTCAGGGTTTACGGAGCTCGCAGCTCAGGCGGCCATCTCTGTTCGCGGCAAGCCACGCCCCCCAACCTGCAACTCTCTTCTCCTGATTATGATGAAGCCCCTTCTGCACCCGGCTCCCAATTGTGATCGGCTTCATCATCATCAACAGGTGTGTGCACGTCACTGATTTCCTCCTCAGGTTCCCCAACAGTGTCTGCTTCAGGACCCTGAAACCTTGCAACACCGCCTCCCACGTCACTCTCAGCATCACTACTTGGCCACCTAGCGGAGCAAGCAGCACATGTCTCCTCCCCTTCTTGGCTGTCCAGTAGCTGCTGACTGTCCTCTATTAGCTTGTCCTCAGTAAATAGTGGAGCTGAACCCACAGCATAAGATACCTCTCTAGGAGAGGGAACAGCATAGGACAAAGGCAATGGGTGGACAGGGACTGCTCCCGGGCCATGCCAACTGAGAGTTGTGTCTGAGGAACCCAACGACTGTTGACTGGGGGTGTCAGATGTCACTTGTGATGATGTGGATGAGCGTGTTAACCAATCGACGACGGCAGATGGGTTGCTGGTCGAGACACGACTGCTGGCTGATAACGGGAGCTCAGGCCTCTCGCTGTGACTCCTGCTGCCACTCGCCCCAAGTCTGCTGCCAACTCTGCCTGAAGTATTTAGGCCTCTGCCACTCCTCTGTGCATGTCCTGGCACTTCTCTGCCTGACATACTTAGTGCGTTTATGAGGGTATTACAATACGCTACACTAATCTTTAAACAGTATTTGTTTAGAACAGCAGCAGGTGATTACTTATGGCTGTCCCTTCACAGTATGTAGGCCCTTTACAGATTAACAGGTACAAGATGGTACACTACTTGGATGTACGTATGTGGTATGGACTGATGAAGGCAGTAATATATGCAACTATAGGCAGAAAAATCTCTGTATTTTTTTAAAAACACCAGCCGGTGAATACTATTGTTTGGACTTTGACAGTATGGAGCACCTTAACAGATTAACAGGTACTAAATGGTACAATACTTGGATGTACCTGTGGTAGCCCTTGGGGAGTGTATGGTAGTGGTGGTATGGTATCAGTATATGAGGGGTTAATGTTAACCCTATAGTTCGTGACGCCAGGCCAGGGGTTGGTATGCTGAAACAATGCTTCGGCCTATCGCCGCCCTTCCCAGTAACAATAGGTGCATGAAATGACTGAAGGTCCACAAGGAGATTGAACTTGAACAACTTTACTTAAGTGCTTGCGACACATCCAAGGCACAGTAACAGTCTTGTACAAACAGTCCTTATATTGATTAGTGACTGACAGTTGTTGCGGACCTTGCTATTTAAACAGTCTCTGAATTTAGGGTAGATATTTGCAGATCCGTCCGGATTTAGGGGTTATATTAGGTCCGGTGATGCTGCAGAGTGTCTGGGAATTGATACACTCTATATTCGGAATTACTCAGCCGTTGCCGCAAGGCTCGGGCCTAACTCACTGTGTTAGTTGCTGTACAGGTCTTTCCCCGTCAGGAGTACACGAGCAAGAGAGATGTTGCTTGCTAAGCAACCCAGGAACAAGAGAGAGAAAAGATGGCCGCCACTCCCTTATATGGGCAGGGGGCGGGGTGAATCCGATTGGTCTGAACATCTGTCACTCACCATTACAGAGAGTAGTGGGATTGCTTACGTCACAGGGCCTCCAAAGGTCCTTAAGCTTAATACCATAGAGTTTACCTAGTCACGTGACCCGCAGATCCTGCAACGCTATGGAATCGGTAATTAACTATTTATCTACATATATATTACTTTATTTACATTAACCTTGAATAAATTATTAGTCTATGAGCTGGAATAGAGGCGACAAGGGGTAGACTACATCACAGGGATCCCTACGTCCTAGGGACTCTGGCTATTGGGACCCACACATACATAGGTACCGTATAAGATGCGGTAACGGGACACCACATACCTATACAGTATGCACTGATGAGGGCAGTAATATGCGCAACTATAGGCAGAAAAAACTCAGTATTTTTGTAAAACACCAGCCGGTGAATACTATTGTTTGGACTTTGACAGTATGGAGCACCTTGACAGATTAACAGGTACTAAATGGTACACTACTTGGATGCACCTATGCGGTATGCACTGATGAGGGCAGTAATATGCGCAACTATATGCAGAAAAAATAAGTATTTTTTAAAAACACTAGCAGGTGATTACTTTTGCCACGAGTCAGGACTTTCCCTCTATCTAGACTTGTTACAGATACAGAATAGTAGACTGCTTTGATGTAGGCATGTGTTATGCACATATGAGGGCAGACAAATGCACTACAGTCTGCTGAAAATGATCGTATTTGTGAACAACAGCAAGACCCAACAGTGTAGCACCACAATAAAAAATAAAATACAGGTATTAAACCCTAAATTGCACTCTGTCACACAATTCTGATTCGATTCGCTCATCTCTAGCGACGACCAATAGCAGATCGGGGGAAGCGGGGTTAACTTTCGTTTTCCCCGTTCTGCCCACCCACAAAAGGCAGAACGGGGGACCGAAGGGGATCGGCGTCGAAGATCCACTTACCCGTCGGTGGAGACTGCTGGACGTGATCGGCGCGGGCGGCATGTCGTGAGGCAGAAGAGGACGGCCCCCTGGATCCGACGGAAGCCGGTAAGTTGCCTAACAACATCTAGAGGGCTACGGTCTGAGACTGTAGCCCTCCAGATGTTGCAAAACTACAACTCCCAGCATGCCCAGACAGCTGTTTGGGCATGCTGGGATTTGCAGTTTTGCAACAGCTGGAGGTCTACAGTTTAGAGACCACTGCGCAGTGATCTCTATACTGACCTCTAGATCTTGCAAAACTACAACTCCTAGAATGCCCACACAGCAGTTTGGTGTCTGTGTATGCTGGGATTTGTAGTTTTGCAACATCTGGAGGTCCACAGTTTGGAGATCACAGTGCAGTGGTCTCTAACTGTAGCCCTCCAGATGTTGCAAAACTGCAAACAGCTATAGGCACACTGGTTGGAAGATACTGAGTTAGGTAACAGAACCTAACTGAAGGTTTTCCAACCAGTGTGCCTCCAGCTGTTGCAAAACTACAACTCCCAGCATGCACTGTCTGTCAGTACATGCTGGGAGTTGTAGTTTTGAAACAGCTGGAGGTTTGCGCCCCATGTTAATGTACAGGGTACATTCACACGGGCAGGTTTACAGTAAGTTTCATGCTTCAAGTATGAGCTACGGCAAATTTTTAACCGCAGCGCAAATTTCTAGCGGGAAGTTCACTGTAAACCTCTGCCAGTGTGAATGTACCCTAAAAACACTACACTACACTAATACATAATAAAGGGTAAAACACTACATATACACCCCCTTACACTGTCCCCCCCCCCCCCCCCCCAATAAAAATGAAAAACTTATTGTATGGCAGTGTTTCCAAAACAGAGCCTCCAGCTGTTGCAAAACAACAACTCCCAGCATTTCCGGACAGCCACTGACTGTCCAGGCATGCTGGGAGTTTAGCAACAGCTGGAGACACCCTGTTTGGGAATCACTGGTGTAGAATACCCCTATGTCCACCCATATGCAATCCCCAATTTACTCCTCAAATGCGCATGGAGCTCTCTCACTTTAGAGCCCTGTCGTATTTCAAGGAAACAGTTTAGGGCCACATATGGGGTATTTCCGTACTCGGGAGAAATTGCACTACAAATTTTGTGGGGCTTTTTCTCCTTTTACCCGTTATGAAAAGGAAAAGTTGGGGGCTACACCAGCCTGTTAGTGTACAAAAATAAAAAAATTTACACTAACATGCTTGTGTGGCCCCATACTTTTTATTTTCACAAGTGTTAAAAAGGAAAAAAAGACCACTAAAATTTGCAACGCAATTTCTCCTGAGTACGGAAATACCCCAGATGTGGGCGTAAAATGCTCTGCGGGTGCACAACAAGGCTCAGGAGTGAAAGCGCACTATGTACATTTGAAGCCTAAATTGGTGATTTGCACAGGGGTGGCTGATTTTACAGCAGTTCTGCCATAAACACAAAAAAAGAAATACCCACATGTGACCCCATTTTGGAAACTATACCCCTCAAGGAACGTAACAAGGGGTACAGTGAGCCTTAACACCCCACAGGTGTTTGACGACTTTTGTTAAAGTTGGATGTGTAAATGGAAAAAAAAAAATTTCAAAATTATATTTTTTTTTCTTTGCTGTTCTGGCACCATAGGGGCTTCCTAAATACGACATGCCCCCAGAAATCTATTTCAGCAAAATTTGCTTCTGAGCATTGTAGTTCGCCCATAGAGCATTTTACATCCTAAAATGGGGTTTTTCCATACTCAGAAGAGATGGGGTAACACATTTTGGGGGGCATCTTCTTCCATTACCCTTTGTAAAAATTGTAAATTTGGGAAAAAAAACTGCACTTTATTTTTCTTTTACACATCCGACTTTAATGAATAGTCGTCAAACACCTGTGGTGTTAAGGCTCACTGGACGTGCCATGAGGGGTGTAGTTTTCAAAAATAGTATGCAATGTGGGTTTTTTTCTGCTGTTCTGGCACCATAAGGGCTTCCTAAATGTGACATGCCCCCCAAAAACCATTTCAGAAAAACTCACTTTCCAAAATCCCATTGTCATTTCTTCCCTTCTGAGCCCTCTACTGCGCCCGCCGAACACTTGACATACACATATGAGGTATTTCCTTATTCGAGAAAAATTGGGTTACACATTTTGAGATGATTTTTCTCTTTTACCCCTTGTAACAATTCAAAAACTGGGTCTATAGGAACGATGCGAGTGTAAAAAATAAAGTAGAATATGTCACGAAAAAAACAATCTCAGAATCAGAATGAAAGGTAAAAGCATCCCAGAGTTATTAATGCTTAAAGTGACAGTGGTCAGATGTGCAAAAAACACTCTGGTCCTTAAGGCCAAAATGGGCCTGGTCCTTAAAGTAAATTACAAATGTGTATACATTTCTTTTACCGGTTTATGTGAATTTTTTCCTCCTAGGTACCCCTTAAAAGGAAAACTTAGGTGCAGGAACACTCAATCCCTATCAAAAGATAGGGGATAAATATTTGATTGTAGGGGTCCGACTGCTGAGAACCCTTGCGATCTTCTGCACAGGACCCCGGCAGTCCCCAGTAATGCGGCATGTTGACCCCCGCATGAAGTGGTGGCTGACACGCCTCCTCCATGCATCTTTATAGGAGAGTTAGAGATACAGCATTCGGGTATCTCAGGCTCTCCCATAGAGATACATAGAGGGGGGGTGTCAGTGGCCGCTTTTTGTGGGGTTTGAAACCCTCTCTTCCTGAAGAGAACCTGGGTGCCATGTAGGAGATTGCGGTGGGTCCAAGTGGTTTAACCCCCGCGATCAGACACTTCTTTCATATCCTTTGGAAAGGGGATAAGTGTCCCTGCACTGAAGTACTCCTTTAAGTGTAACAAATATGCAAGGCAGGAAGGGAAGTAGGCGGGATGACCCCGAATTACATGCAGGATGCAGCTTATCTGCAGCCCAGGGGCGTAGGAACCGGTGAGGACGCAGAGGATGGATCCCCCCCCCCCCCAAGAATTCAGGCTGGGGGACCGACAATGGTTTTATCTCCCCCCGCCCGCCGCTACTTTCAATAAGCACTGTCACTCCGGTAAGAAAATTTGAAATATACCTCATTCGGCAGGCCAGCTGATGCCTGCGGCCTTCCTGTATTAATTAGTTAATTGCCCTTTAAAACAGCAAGGAATTCTGGGGGATGAGGCGACGTGCCTGTGCGCAGCTATGTACTGCAGTGTAGCCAGGCCCAGACTGGCCATTGCGCACACCAGGCATTTTCCCGGTGGGCCGGACCGTCTGTGGGCTGGGCCGTCCCCCTGCCTGCTCTTAATACTAAGCAGCCGCAGTTTGCAGTCACAGCTATAAGAGCTCTGACTGTGTGGGCATGCTGGGACTTGTAGTTTTGCAACAGCTGGAGGCACAAAGGTTGGGAAACACTGATCCATCTGTTAATCTATCAATCTATCTATCACTTAGTGTTTTCTAACAGGAGTTCCTCCAGCTGTTTCATAACTACAACTCCCAGCATGCCTTTGGCTGTGTGGGCATGCTGAAAGTTGTTGTTTTGCAACAGCTGAAGGCACACTGGTTGGGAAACACTGACCTATCTATCTCATATATATCTATCTATCTATCTCATATCTATCTATCTATCTATCTCATATCTATATATCTCATCTATCTATTTATCTATCTATCTATCTCATATCTATCTATCTCATATCTATCTATCTATCTATCTCATATCTATCTATCTATCTATCTATCTCATATCTATCTAATATCTATCTATCTCATATCTATCTATCAATCTATCTATCTCATATATATCTATGTATCTCATATCTATCTATCAATCTATCTAATATCTATCTATATATCTCATATCTATCTATCAATCTATCTAATATCTATCTATCTATTTATCTCTCATATCTATCTGTCTTTCTATTTATCTTATATTCAGGGACTTTCCTGAGAGGGGGACCGCCATTTTTTTTTTCATTTACCCATAGCATACTTAAAGGGGTTATCCACCATAAGGTGATTTTAGTACGTACCTGGCAGACAGTAATGGACATAATTAGGAAGGATCTGCGCTTGTCTTGGGGCTAAATGGGGCTAATATTAAGTCATGAGATTACCATAATACTGTGGCAAGCTTTTTGTGAACTTGTTTTTCCTGTTTGACTTTTCTTTTTTTGACTACAAATCCCACAATTCCATTTTCCTCCCTCCCACAAATCAGCCAACACACCCATTGAAACATATATGAGCTGCAGACCTGTGGTTTTCAATCAGGGAGCCTCCAGCTGTTGCATTAGTGGCTGATTGATCCCTCCACCCATTGAAGAAGACAGGCTCCCTGTCATCAGCTGACTAGTGAGTCAGGTCTTGGCCGCATTGCAAGCTGGGAAAAATCCGAGACAACAGTCATTTTGTATGCTGGTAAAAATAAATAGTGAGGTGAAATTCACAGAAGAATTGTGAGAAAACCGTCACACACTATACAGACACTATATTATGAACTACACTAACTTTACAGCTCCTGTAGCATAGCGAAATAAAACATATTCCCGGAATACCCCTTTAAAGATAAAACTGTCAGCAAAGTCAGCCACACTAACCAGTGGTACTGGCTGGTAGTGCAGGTGATGCTGATAAAAATGATGCTAACCTTCACGTTTTGTGATTATGGTAATGAGGACCAAGTGGCACGGGCGGGGTGAGAAGCTTGCCTTCGGGCACTGTGACATCGGCCGGGCTAATGAATATTCATCCCCTCCCTCCGCTTCTCCCTCTCCGCTTCCCAAAAACATCTTCTGCACATGTGCCGCTTCCTGGGTACACCCGGAAGTGGCCTCAGCGCAGCTTCAGTACAGCTCAGGAAGCGGCACATGTGCAGAAGACGTGTTTGGAAAGTGGAGAGGGAAAGGGAGGAAGGGAATGAATATTCATTAACCCAGCCAATGTCACAGTGCCCGAAGGCAAGTGTGGTGTCCCGGTACAGAATTGCATACAGTACCTTGTGCAGAGGTCCCCAAAGTCAGAGTAACTACGTTCAGGTAGGGTTCCTCAGGTGGGACAGCCCCTAGTCGCCTCTCCTAAAGTTTATCTCTAATAATAATAAATGTAAATATTTAATAATTATATATATGTTCTATAGTAATGTATAGTACTTACCTTGTTCGGACTCGCAGGACCTTCGGTCATGTGACCATGCTAGTAACCTCTATGGTATGTTGCAGGACCTTAGGAGGTCCTTGGGTCACGTGTTACCCACAAATCTCTGTAATGATGATTGACATCAGTATGGAACAATAAGCAGTAGTCCAGCCCCTGCCCATATAAGGGAGCTGCATCCAATTATCGCTCTCTTCGGTTGCTGCTCTCCTGGATGCCGGACTAACAGGACAGTGCTACGCAACTTTCAAAGGCACGCTAGGCCTCAAACACCTGCCGGCCTCAGCGGAACCAAAACCGTGAGTTCAAACCTAAATCCCCGCTATTGCTAGCGTGACTACTGGACCGCAATTAACCCCTACATCCAGTGGAGCAACGCATAGTATCAAAAGACTCTTAATGATAAAGTCCCAACCTTTGTCAATCATCAAGCAAAAGCTGTTGTTGTACACAGAGACTGTTGTAATATTGAAGCTTGCAGAAAATCTTCAGTAAACGTTAATGCTGTTTCAGAAAACTCTCCGATTGTGGACAATCTATTCTTCTTATCTACCTCCCTATCGCTCTTGGGAAGGGTGGCGGTAGGGAAAGCTTTATTGAGGAGCCCACACCCTGGCGTCATGAATAGCAAGGGTTAACAAGCACCCCCCATACCCTACATCCCCCAGGCTATCACACAAGCTTCTCACCCCGCCAGTGCCACTTGGTCCTCACTACCATAATAACAAAACGGAATATAACAACAGAACAAGGGGATGGATCCTGGCAAGGATAGCATCATTTTAAGTGCACTACCAGCCAGTACCACTGTTTAGTGCGGGTGGTTTGCTGACAGTTTTCCTTTAAACAGCAGAAAGGAGGGCCCGCTGTGAGCCCCTAACCCCAAGTCTAGCCCCAAACCTCTATTCACTTAGACTGCATGGTGGGCTGCGGGTACTTTAAGGCAAGCACAGGGGCTGCCAGGGGCAGGCACTACTTTATGGGGGCACTATCTACTTGGAGCATTACTTACCTGGGTAAAGTACCTACTGGTGGTACTACCTACTGAGAGCACTACTTATCATGGGCATTACCTACCTGGGAGCACTACCTACTGAGAGCACTACCTGCAAGGGGCAGTAACTACCTGGGGGGTCACTAGCTACTAGAACTACCTATCTTGCAACTTACCTACTACCTACTGGGGACATTACCTACTACCTACCTTTTAGGGCATTAACTACAACCTATCTGGGGGCATCACCTGGTACCTACTGGGGGCATAACCTACCTGGGGGTACTACTTTCTGGTAGTGTTACCTATACCCTACCTACCAGAGGCATTACCTGCCTGGGAGCAATACGAGGGGCATTCCATGTGTACTGGGGGCATTACCAACCTACTGGGGGCTTCTAACTTATTGGGGAGATTCTCTACCTACCTGCTGGGGGCATTACCTAGGGCACTGAGAGTAGGGAACAGGTGGGGAATGTGCTTAAAAAGTGTGGAGCCTAATATGTTTGTTGCTTGGCAGATTCTGCGGTGACAACTCATGATTGGAAGAAGAATCCATGATGATCTAAGCAAGACAGAGAAGAAAAGATAAGAGAACGACTCCAAGAAGATGCTTTCTGTGAGTCAGTAGATGTAACTGCACTGTAATCACTTATACAGTCTGCAGTGCCTGTATAGAGCCAGGGTCACTACTATATGGGCTTTGTATTGGGGATATTGGTTTCTTTTCAGTGGTTTTTATACAGTCACTATGTGGTGGTAATGGTAGTGGTCATGGTGTAGCAGTATTATTCTTATTTGTATACTGGTATTATTGGTAATATTCATCTCAGTATACAGGATTTGGTCAGTAACAGTATGATGAGAAAATGTGTGGTGATAAAAGTGCTCCTTTTATACTGGTATTATTGGTCTAAGTATACAGGATTTGGTCAGTAACAGTATGATGTTGATATGTACTGTATAGTGATAATACTCCTTTTTATACTGGTATTATTGCTAAAATTGGTCTCAGTATACAGGATTTGGTCAGAAAAAATATGATGGTAATATGTATGGTGATATTTCTCCTTATATACCAGTGTTATTTTGTAACTGTATGCTTTATTTAGAGGTTTTTATCATGTGAAATTGTCTTACCTTAACAGGCTAGGTACATAAAGTGTATTTCAGGCATATTCATAGTCTCTGGCTGGAGGCACATGGTAAGTGAACTATTACACCCTGTTCACACTGGTGTGGTACTGCGTGGCGGCTGCCCGTGGGCTGGTTCGAGTGGCATTTGGGGCTGCTCGGCCAGCGGGTCGTCCCCCTCCCGTGGGCACTGGTGTCGTGGCGGTGGTGGTCGCCACGTGGTGCCGTGCCATTTTATGCTAGGGATGTTAGGGACCCGCCACATCCAGGTGGCCGTGACCAGGCTGGCAGGCTTCATGCACTTTATAATCATAAAGTACACAAACGACCTGTTTGTTTTATATATATATTGCTGAGAAGCGCTAGATCATTTGTGCATATTGTGTATGTGCGACCATGTCTTTATTTTGTCTCTGTATCCACATTTTTGTATTCTCCTTTCCGTTTTTTTTGTTTTTGCTTGGTCTGCACTCTACCCCTCCCCCATAGCCCTTGCACATATAAGTGAGAAGGAAGTGCTCTAGGGCCCCTCCCTTCCTAGCTAGGCTTCCAGTCTCTTGCTGGAGGCACATGGTAAGTGAACTATTACACCCTGTTCACACTGGTGTGGTACTGCGTGGCGGCTGCTCCCGCCATGGCACCGTGTCTGCGTGGGGGGGCGTCCCGTGGGCTGGTTCGAGTGGCGTTTGGGGTTGCTCAGCCAGCGGGTCGTCCCCCTCCCGTGGGCACTGGTGTCGTGGCGGTGGTGGTCGCCGCGTGGTGCCGCGCCATTTTATGCTAGGGATGTTAGGGACCCGCCACATCCAGGTGGCCGTGACTAGGCTGGCGGGCTTCATGCACTTTATGTTCATAAAGTACACAAACGACCTGTTTGTTTTATATATATAGATATATATATATATATATATATATATATATATATATATTGCTGAGAAGCGCTAGATCATTTGTGCATATTGTGTATGTGCGACCATGTCTTTTTTTTGTCTCTGTATCCACATTTATGTACTGTGTAGTGATAATACTCCTCCTTTTTATACTGGTATTATTGGTGATATTGGTCTCAGTATACAGGACTTAGTCAGTAGCAATATGATGGTAATATGTATGGTGATATTTCTCCTTATATAGCAGTGTTATTTTGTAACTGTATGCTGTATTTAGAGGTTTTTATCATAGGAAATTGTCTTTCCTTAACAGGCTAGGTACATAAAGTGTATTTCAGGCATATTTTATTTAAAAAATGTGTCCACAAAATCCAAAAAATGTGTAAGGAGAAAGGTTGTGTCAGTATTTTTAACATTAATATGCTTTATGTAAGTCTATGAAAAAGTGGTTGTTTTGCACAAATTATGTTAAAAAAAGGAAAACTTTTAGCATCCGCGACATGTCACTTATTTACACGGCTGTAAAAAAAAAAGGCCTTTTTTGCATATTGTGTGCACAGACAACCACTTTCCCATACACTTACATATAGCACACTAAAGGGGTACTACGGTGGAAAACTTTTTTTTTTTATCAACTGGTGCCAGAATGTTAAACAGATTTGTAAATTACTTCTATTAAATATCTTACTCCTTCCAGTACTTATTAGCTGCTGAATAATACAGAGGAAATTATTTTCTATTTGGAACACAGTGCTCTCTGCTGACATCATGACCACAGTGCTCTCTGCTGACATCTCAGTCCATTTTAGGAACTGTCCAGAGCAGCATATGTTTGCTATGGGGATTATCTCCTACTGTGGACAATTCCTAAAATGGACAGAGGTGTCAGCAGAGAGCATTGTGGTCATAATATCAGCAGAGAGCTCTGTGTCCCAAAAAGAAAATAATTTCTGCTGCAGTAT